>NC_091123.1:72169753-72384753 GCF_040183065.1 Periplaneta americana | reverse complement strand
CCTTTGCGGCCACTTCATTTAAACGGCCACCTGGCCAAAAGGCCAATTTTCTCTGGAACCAATTGGATTTTCCATAAGATCAATACAAATTCTCTCTTTATTTAGCGGCCAACTCATGCTTCGGCCAGCGGCCGGGATCTCCTTGGATTGGAACCTGACTATAACAGTCACTGTCCAACAAAAATTTTTTTCACGAATACTGTCTAACCTATTTTTTCGATGGTTAAAGGACAGAGAGCAATATCACGAGTACAATAGCTAAGTGTACAACAGTACACCCTCCATATCTTGGGGTTAGTTGGTTAGTTTTATGACTCTTTTGTCACTTTCCACTCCGACCCTGCACAGCTATAAATTCTTACTCGTTTTTAAAGGATTGAAACACGGACGTTTTCTATCGAAAATGTCACAGTATGTTTTAGGTCAGTAGTTAACCATTCGAATTTTTTATATTTTTTTCTCCTCTTTCCATCTTTTTCTATTTGGACCAGCTTTTACGAATTTTTCTTCTTTTCATTCAGTTGATTCAGAGGAACTGTGACGTTAGTTTGAGTCTAACAATAAATCTAGAGTGGTATTAAGTTTAGAGGTGAGACGAAAAATGATTGAAGAAAGTGAGAAGGAAACATCTGCGAGAAAAATTGCAGAAATATTCAAATGTGGAAGGACACAAATACACGGTATAATTAAGATGAAATATTAAAACAATGGGAGGAAAATATGCATGGTGGCCAAAAAAGAAGAGAGAATCTGTGTTTAGTAATGTGAATGATTTCGTTTACGAATGGTTCAAGTGTGCGAGGGCGAAGAAATTGAGTTTTGAAAAGGCTAGTTGCAAGAATGGGAGAGGGTGACATTAATATGCACGAGTGTTGTACGCGCACAGTACTAAAAAGTCAATGAAATTCAGTACTTTCACGCTGATTCATAAAAAACCGCAACCTTAATCAAGCGGCCACCTGATAAAACGGCCATTTTACAAGGCAACTTCAGATGGCCGCTTTAGACAGGTTTCACTGTAGTAGGTAATTCTTAATGCAAAAAAATGTTATCAATGAACATTTTTTTCTTGCCAACCGCTCAGTGGAATTTTAAATTTATTTGGCTGATTGTATACTTATAAGTATGTTACGTATGCCCTATTTTTTCTACATTTATATCTTTTATCACTTCCGAGAAAAGAGCACCCCAAATTGAGGAATTTAACATTGCAAGATATGGAAACCTTGACACCATTTTTCTGCACTTTCTTACTTTTTGTGAAATTGGAACACTTTTCTCAGAAAGTATTGTACCCAGAAGGCTCAAATTAATATACAATATCAATGTGATGGCATTTTATACAGTAGGTTAAAAAATTAAGTTTATTTCTATCTTCAGCAAAAATAAAAAATAATTTGAAAATGCAAAAAATGTTATCAATTAATTTTTTGTGTCAACCCCTCAGTGTAATTTTAAATTTATTTAATCAGTTGTATACATAAAGATATGTTACATATGCGTTATTTTTTTGTACATTTGGATCTTTTATAATTTCAGAGAAAAGTGTACCCAAAATTGAGAAATTTAACACTGTAAGATATGGAAGTACAGACTCCCCTTAGAATAATGTAGAATCATAAGTTTGAAAATAGGGATCGTACTTTAAAAATACCGAAGCTACTTTCAGAAATATTAAGTAACATCACTAGTTCCACAAATATACAATTAATTTTACAGTATCAGAAATATGTAAATAATACAAGTGATCTGAAATGTTACAAAATATTTAAGATAATATAAATGATTATGCAAATTTAGAAATAATGCAGCCAACTTTAAATTTTTATAAAATAAATCCATTTTAAGAATAAAAGTGTCATATGTACCGGCATTTTAAAACAATCTGATTGATTCAGGGAATTGTAAGTAATTTAAGAAATATTTAAATACAGTAAAATGTTTTTGGATTATAAAAATAATGTATACCTAATTAGCTAGATGCAAATCGAATGAGAAATTATTAAATATCTTTACGCACAGAAAAAAATAAAATAATATAACTGATTTCAGAACATATAGTATACCCAGGTAGTTTCAATAATTAGAATAATTTTAAAACATAATTTATAAAACACTGAACATTTTATTTCGACATAAAAACGCTTTAAATTGAATTAAACCTTGATAAAGGAGAAGAATAAAACAAGAAGAAAATTCTTAATCTACTTTGTCGCTTATTTCACTCATAAAGTGTACTCAAACTTCTTATCTTTGCAGGAGAAAGTAAAATTAGTGAAACGAACGAGTTTCGCTTGCAGCTAATGTAATGTTACTGTCTGTAAACATCTGCGTTTCCTCCTCGCTGTAAGATGTCTAGCACCGTGAAGGGGCGGGGGTACACAGTGAGTAGCTTAGTGAATTGTTTATACACTAATGGAATAGTCTGAAACTGAATTTAAATCGTCCCATTCAAGATAAAAGCAAAACAGTGGCCGCAAAGCTTTTAGATCAGAATCAAAGACAGTGTTCACAATAAATTAACACAACCTAATAGTACAGATTCAGGACTTATTTTAAAAAATATGTGGCCGGGATCGGCTGCCATATACAGGACAGTAGTAGATGTGCAGTTCTAATGTTTCTTGAAGATCAAGATCGCGAGTTCGAATCCGACATAGGACATGTAGGTTTATAGCCCAGGATTGGCTGCCATGTATACGACAATAGTAGGTGTGCAGTAGAGATGAACAACGATCGAGAAAGCGAGACTAACAGCGCCCGAAAAGCCGAAAACCCGCACGACAATGTTGTATACGTCACGTCCTTGACATAAAGACTGCTTGTGAGTGTTTCGAGACGTCAAGATTGATCACTCCCGAAGTCGCGAACGTCAAGCAGTCTTGAATCGCCACAGTTGTTTATACCTGTCTGAACTTTTATCTACTTTGGCAACTGTTATATATGTATAAACAATCAAGTAGTCTATTTGAAACAACATCTCTACCTTTCAATGTATAATAATCCGTTCCCCAGTCTTCATTTAATTACTAGGCCCTTATTAAAAGGCTAGGAATTTTCTTTTCATATGTTTGAGATCAAGTGTGCAATCTCAAGTAGAAAGATATTAACGTTATGTTTCTTAGAAATGCAAATTTATTTGAGAATTTTTTTTTCTATTTCTGTAACCATAAGTAATATATAATAGAACCAGAGCATTTTAATAACTAAAATACTGTTCTGTTTTATTTTTTTGTCTCATTTAAACATTTACTATGTTATTTATTTCAATGATGTATGTTATTCAAAATTACGAAATCTTTCCACGCCGACCAAATGCTATTTCGAGAATGATGAGCGAGACTCGAAGCGCACGAGAATGACGAGACGAGACGAGACGAGACGAGACGAGACGAGACGAGACTCAAAAGACAATTGCAGGGACCACAGCGAGAGAGAGCGGCAGTTAGTTTTGTTCATCTCTAGTGTGTCTAACGTTTCTTTAAGACAAAGGTTGCTGAAACAAAAGTCACACCACGTGAAAGCCTAGCGTTGATAACAATGATAATATAAACACATGAAGTTAATGCAGCTAGGAATATGAATTTCTGTCTTTGTACAGTATGCAGATCGTATAAGAAAAGAAACGAAGATGTTAAAGATTATAACAAAAATGAGATTGACACAAATATCTAGAGATAAGCAGGGCTGGACTTCACCTTTCTTTACGCGGTAGGATAAGTTGTGTCACCATATCATGCAGACTAGTACTGTTCTTGGTTGTTTCTCATGGGCTTGGAGTAAAGCACAGGGTCAGCTGTAGTTTCTGTTGCCAGTCCAGTAGTACGGACAGTAAAATGTAAACCATCTGCTCTTCCTTCACACTAACTTCAAGTGAGCGAAAGGTACTTGACTTCATCATTCACCTATATGAAGCCAGTTGTTTAGACACATAACGCAGTACTGTAAATTATAATCAATGTCCGCCTGTGTGGAGTAACGGTTAGCACGTCTGACCGTGGAAGGAGCGGACACGGGTTCAAATACTGGTTGGGACAAGTTACCTGGTTGAAGTTTTTTTCCGGGGTTTTTCCTCAACCAATTGAAACAGAATTGCTGGCTAACTTTCGGCGTAAGACCTTGGAAAATTAAAATATAGAATATAGCACTTATTTCATACATTAGGCCTACAAAAATTCTTAAGAGTTACTCGTCGAAAATGTAGATTATTTTACCGTCTTCAATACTAGACCTACATGTGTTACATCATGAGAGATGAACCTTCATTACAGCAAAATTATGATTGCTGAAGAAAGGATCGGAATATGGGCCCATGAAGCGGAAATTCTCTGCGAAAAGCTTGGCTGGAACAATGCCTTGTGTGTCATTAATTTTTATGCTCGACCATGCCGAAATGTAGTAATTATACACCTGGTAGCAGCCCTTTAATGGACCTCATTAAAGTACACCTATTCATTAAAGTTAAGGTGTTTCACCAATCAGAAAATACCATTGTAGCAATATGAAAACGCAAGTATCGATTATTCTCGGATATGCAATCGAAAGACAACAATAAACCAATCAATCACCTATATTTGAAATAAAATCAGTTCTGTTACTATAATAATTAGCGTTAATTGTAAATAATATTCAAATAAATTCAATTTGTCATCTCGTTTTTCAATGTAAAGGTCAATGTCGACATTTGTTTCTCGGAAAAAATCAATACTTTCGCGTCTGCGCACATCTCACAATTTACGAGGTATTGCACAAGGTCAGTTCCGCTCCTTAGTCAGATAAGAATAACATGAATACTTATGAATAATTTCAAGTTAGAAATATGGTCGAGCATAAAAAGTCGTATGAAACTTGCCTATAATGGTAATTAAGACGATCGTTTCATAAACAAACATACTCGCGTCTTAATTACTACCATTATAGGCTCGTTGCATAATGTACTATTATTGAACTCTCCGTGATGTGAAAACAGATATTTCGCATAGTATACCGAGTCTCTAGCCGTTATGCTAACGCTACGCATTGCGTAATCAAAAAATAAATCTGCGGGCTTTGCCTCAGTGCACGAGATTGTACGTAGCCCTTAAATAAATGGCGGGGCAAACAATAATTGATTTCACCAGATGAAAATGCATGTAGAAACTGGCATGATAAATTCACAGCAGAGGCGTCTGAATTTATCTGCAGACTTTATATTCAACCCGTGCAGCGGGCAGACAGCTCGCTGGGATCTGGGGCACCCACCCATCTTCATCCAGCACCCAGGTGACGCGTTACCTCCGCGTTGGTTCGTTGTTACGAATCGCTCTAAGTGTATAAACAGGCTGGCCAGGCTCCTGGCTGAAGAATGCAAATCACATGTACCAGAGTGAAAGAAACATGGCCGCCTAATTTGGATGACGCGGCTCCGGTTTATAGGATGATGGATGTGTGGAAGGCGAGTTGGGCATACATGGAAAGGGAGTGATCAATTCAAACGTTCGAGAGACTGAGGAAAGGGCCGAAGAGTGCTCCCATGGCAGACCGGTAGACTTGGGGGTCTCCCTTCACACAATAAGAGAATTCAGTGCATCGATCACGAGAACAATTACACTTTAAAGACTGTCGTAAGAAGCCGCGTCGTACTGACCTAAATAGAGGCTGTGGCGAAACATTTCATCTCCACTTACGTTCTGAAGAAGTTCTCACTTTAATTAAGGGAGAAGTACAGCTACACCGTAACAACTATCGTTTCCAATTTTCGTTTCCTTCCTACCTTTTCTCTTTCTTTCTTTCCATATATCTTCCTATCTTTCTTTCTTTCCATCTTTTTTTCTATATATATCTTTCTTTCTTTCTATATGTCTTTCTTTTTTCTTTCTTTCTACATATCTTCCTATCTTTCTTTCTTTCCATCTTTCTTTCTATATATCTTCCTATCTTTAATTCTTTCTTTCCTTCTTCCTTTCCTTATTTCTATATACCTTTCTTTTTTCTTTCTTTCCTTCTATGTATCTTTCTATCTTTCTTCCATTATTTCTACATATCTTTCTTTTTCTTTCTTTCTTTCTATATATCTTCCTCTCTTTCTATATATCTTTCTTTTTTCTTTCTTTCTATGTACCTTCCTATCTTTCTTTTTTTCTTTCTTTCTATATATCTTCCTATCTTTCTTTTTTTCTTTCTTTCTATATATCTTCCTATCTTTCTGTATATCTCCTTCTTTCTTTCTTTCTATATATCTTCCTGTCTTTCCTTCTTCTTTTCTTTCTATATGTTTTTTTCTTTCTTTCTATATATCTTCCTATCTTTCTTTCTTCCCTTCTTTCTTTCTTTGTATATATCTATTTTCTTTCTTTATTTCTACATATCTTCCTATCTTTCTTTCTTTCCTTTTTCCTTTCTTTCTATATATCTTCCTATCTGTCTTTTCTTCTTTCTTTCTTTCTATATATCTTCCTATCTTTCCTTCTTCTTTTCTTTCTATATATTTTTATTTTTTCTTTCTTTCTATATATCTTCCTATCTTTCCTTCTTTCTTCCTTTCTTTCTTTATATCTTTCTTTTTTCTTTCTTTCTACATATCTTCCTACCTTTCTTTCTTTCCTTTTTCCTTTCTTCTTTTTATATATCTTTATTTTTTCTTTCTTTCTTTCTATATATGTTCCTATCTTTCTTTTCTTCTTTCTTTCTATATATCTTCCTATCTTGCCTTCTTCTTTCCTTTCTATATATTTTTATTTTTTCTTTCTTTCTATATATCTTCCTATCTTTCTTTCTTTCCTTCTTTCTTCCTTTCTTTCTGTATATCTTTCTTTTTTCTTTATTTCTTTCTATGTATCTTCCTATCTTTCTTTCTTTCTATATATCTTACTCTTTTCTTTCTTTCTTCTATATATTTTCCTATCTTCCTTTCCTTCTTCCTTTCTTCTATATATCTCCTTTCTTTCTTTCTATATATCTTCCTATATTTCCTTTTTCTTTTCTTTCTATATATTTTTCTTTTTTCTTTCTTTCTATATATCTTCATATCTTTCTTTTTATATATCTTCCTATCTTTCTTTCCATATATCTTTCTTTTTCTTTCTTTATTTCTATATATCTTCCTATCTTTCTTTCTTTCCTTTTTCCTTTCTTCTTTCTTTCTATATTTATTTTCTTCTTCCTTTCTTTCTATATATCTTCCTATCTTTCCTTCTTTTCTTTGTATATATTTTTATTTTTTCTTTCTTTCTATATATCTTCCTATCTTTCTTTCTTTCCTTCTTTCTTCCTATATATCTTTCTTTTCTTTTTCTTTATTTCTACATATCTTCCTATCTTTCTTTCTTTACTTTTTCCTTTCTTCTTTCTTTCTATATATCTTCCTATCTTTCTTTTCTTCTTCCTTTCTTTCTTTCGATATATCTTCCTATCTTTCCTTCTTCTTTTCTTTCTATATATGTTTATTTTTTCTTTCTTTCTATATATCTTCCTATCTTTCTTTCTTTCTTTCCTTCTTTCTTCCTTTCTTTCTTTCTACACATCTTTCTTTTTTCTTTCTTTCTACATATCTTCCTATCTTTCTTTCTTTCCTTTTTCCTTTCTTCTTTTTATATATCTTTAATTTTTTCTTTCTTTCTTTCTATATATATCTTCCTATCTTCCTGTCTTTCTTTCCTTCTTTCTTTCCTCCTATATATCTTTCTTTTTTCTTTCTTTCTCATTAGGGCCTATACAAATTAAAGGGGAGGCATCGTGATATTACAGTAAATAGATTTTAATATGCAGTTTTTGTACGATCATGTTTTTTGTTATATTTACAGCTATTGTTGTTGGGCCTTGAAAGTTAGAATTCCAACACTGAAACTTGTTGCTAGGGAAACCATTCTTCACAACATAAAACTATACTGAAATAGACCCATTACAGTGCACTAATTGTTACTTTGTTACCAATACAGTGCAGTGTTGCTCTAAATTTTCAATGCAAAATATGTTGTATTAGCAATTTTAAAAATATAATCGTGCAAAAAATGTTGTACAGTACACGTTTGTGAAGTGCTTTACAAAATCTCTGAGACTGAAGAACTCGCGCTGCTCGTTTTTCGAACTTTTCCTTAATTTTGTAAAAAACACTTTCCAATCTTGTATAGTAATATACTATTTCAGTCTCTTTCTATTAGAGATGGTAGATTTTAACAACTCAAAATTAAAAATTAGCATTTCAGAAATTAGATTTAGCATTTTATATCATTTTTAATGCTAAAATTAAGCTTTCTGTGGCATTTTTAATGGAACTTCTTTATGGAAAATTTGATGGTAGAAATTAAACGAGTTAACAGGTGCATTTTATAAATTTTCAAATTTAATTCTTAAAAACAATAAATAAGTAAAGGATCATTTAAAAGTACATTGAAATTGTGAGCATTAAGAAATTGCCTAGAGGTATTATGCGATTTTATCCCGACCCTTCTCATTAGTCAATCAAAATATTCCACTACTAGGCCTACATACAACTTGTTTGTGAGTGAACACATTTTAATAGGACTATCTACCATATTTGTATAATAAAATATTAACTGTATACATGGAGAAAAAAAAATAGCAACTGTAGCTATAATTTCCACAGAAAGTAACATCAGGAGAAATTAAATTTACCACGTTATTTTTACACCGTTATGAGATTACAATGAACAATTTATTTAACAATTTGAAAGAGGGAAGCCAGAACAATGATTTATTTCATTTTGTAACAAAACAAAATTAAATGAAATTTATTTATCTTTTACCTCAAAATTGTTACAACTCGCCATTTCATAATGCTAAAATTCTAACTAGTTTTGAGAATATTTTACAATAGTAATCTCAGAGCAAGTGTGCAAATTTTTATCTCTGCAGCAAGAACGGTTCAAGTGACAATTTCAGTATTCCAGAGGACAAGGACATACAGTGAGATATACTTTTGGCACCTTTGTTCATATGGAGAAAGAATAGACATTAAAATAGAAGAAGAGTCTGGGTCCATCCATTGGGTATGGAAAGACGTCATCGAGGACTGTTTCACACTTTAATTGATGATTTACATCAAGACCATATTTTTTTTCTTTCGTATTTTCGTATGTTTAAGAAATCATTTCAAGAGCATCTAGCAGGAATTGTCAATTAAATTAAAAAAAAAAAAAGACACTGTGGCACAATAGCCTGTACGCTGACGTGTCGGTGTAAGGAATTGGTGACTCAACAGTCGTCCGTGAGCAGCGCTACAGACACGTCACTAAAATAGTGGCGTAGCTGTAGTCCCGTCTGAAACCTACATTTAATTCCACGTATCACGATGGGAAGCGCCAATTGTAGTGGCTGCCACCAATGGCGAAGCTAACTACTCAGAGCGTCCGCAGCGTCATTATTCTGTGGCTGTGGCTGCATCTGAAGGCCCTCATTTATATCTATTTATTCACAAGCTGCAGAGCTTCAGCAGCGCCTCTAAAGTGACCTCGTCTGAAGGGGCTCTAAATATGACCAACCGCTAGCCTGTAGTAAGTATGACGGCAAAATGTGTCCGAGATCCAAAGTTTCCCAGTAATTCTGCTTCTATTGATTGAAGGAAAAGTCATAAAAAAAACCTCAACCAGATGAATCATCCCAAACAGAACCCGAACCGGCTTATTTTATGGTCAGTCAGCATACATTATAGAGAGTGAATTAAGATTTAGAACTAAACAAAATCTATGGTCAGTCACTCCACAGTAATGTCAATTTTGTTTTGTTGACGTATGAAAGCGTGTAAAAGGTAAAGGTAAAGGTATCCCCGTAGCATGCCATGAAGGCACTTGGGGGGCATGGAGGTAGAGCCCCATGCTTTCCATGACCTCGGCACTAGAATGAGGTGGTGTGGTCGGCACCACGCTCTGACCGCCTTTTACCCCCGGGAAAGACCCGGTACTCAATTTTTAAAGGAGGCTGAGTGAACCTCGGGGCCGTTCTGAAAGTTTGGCAACGAGAAAAAATCCTTTATCTTAACTATTCAGTGTATTAATAATACATTATGCAACGAGCCTATAATGGTAGTAATTACGAGCGTCTTAATTACCATTATAGTCAAGTTTCATACGACTTTTTATGCTCGACCATATTTCTAACTTGAAATTATTCATAAGTATTCATGTTATTCTTATCTGACTGAGGAGCGGAACTGACCTTGTGCAATACCTCGTAAATTGTGAGATGTGCGCAGACGCAAAAGTATTGATTTTTTCCGAGAAACAAATGTCGACATTGACCTTGATATAATCTGGAGAGTAAAATAAACATTAATCTTGATATAACCTTGAAATTGAATTAGACATTGAAAAACGAGATGACAAATTGAATTTATTTGAATATTATTTACAATTAACGCTAATTATTATAGTAACAGAATTAGTTGTCTTTCGATTGCATATCCGAGAATAATCGATACTTGCGCTTTCATATTGATACAATGGTATTTTCTGATTGGTGGAATACCTCAACTTTAATGAATAGGTGTACTTTAATGATGTCCATTAAAGGGCTGCTACCAGGTGTATAATTACTACATTTCGGAATGGTCGAGCATAAAGATATTAAAGAGCTTTGAATAATTAATTTAATATTCTGCAAACGAAGTGACAATGTAACCACGGATAAATGTGAAAATTGATTAAATAGAGTCGTCGAGAATACGTGCGTGTTCGTGAGTATATAAACGTGCATATAAATGTTTATAAACGCGAGTGTACTAAATCCGTCCCCTAAGAATTACCTTCTTCAACGAAGCACACACTCGCCCCACCCACCTATCACTCCAGTATTCAAGTTGAAAATCCCATCTCAATCTTCACAGCAGTGCTGTTCCTACACATAGTAATACGGAAGCTGTTGTTGATAGATGAGGGAGTTGGGTCTTCCTTCCCCACTACCAGGTTGTTCACGTCACTTCCGGTAAATGTTAACCATTCCGATATTTAGTTGAATACGAACATCTTCACAGGAAAATCAACCTTACGGTACAATTCAAGAGAAAACCCATATGTAAGCATTGTTTTAATTGAGGCACTCAGAAGCAAAGTGATACAATTGACGTTTGGTAAATTTTGAGATACATGAATTTCAAGTCGAAAAGGAAATTAAAAATCTGTTACAGGACTATGCTGCTGTAAATTTATAGTTGTATTGAATTTGGTATTTGGTATTCCCAAGAAACTAGTTCGATTAATTAAAATGTGTCTCCATGAAACGTACAGCAGAGTCCGTATAGGTCAATTTCTGTCAGATGCGTTTCCAATTCACTGTGGGCTAGAGCAAGGAGATGCACTATCACCTTTACTTTTTAACTTTTCTCTAGAGCAGGCCTGCACAAGGTTTGCGCTCTCCGAGCCGGCTCACAGCTCATGAGCGGAATGCAGATATTAGCTGCGCTCTGTTTAAGGGTAGACTGGGAGAAGGGGTGGATCTCGTATAAAATATACACAAAAGGAAGTACTATTACGAGTGCTTATGAAATGAATTCCGGTTCAGTGTTTGCAGAACTATCTTGGACTATTATTAATTAATAGAGAAATATTTATTTTACAGAAATAATAGAAATTCTATAGCTACTTAAATATACAATATCATTTTGTTAGATTTTTATTTATCAGTACATCAAAACGAGGTTGTATGCTGTTGGCAGCTGAAAGGAACAGTAGCCTATGAAACATCAGTTACAGATGTTCGATGTTTGCCTTTATTAAAGTTGATTATAGAAAGCAGTTGCTCACAAATATAAATGTTGAGCCAACATAGCAATCATTTTCACAGCCAGCCTGTGTAGTCGTGGATATTATTGCTAATGTTTAGTCTTGTAAAAACTCAACCAGGCTAGTAGTAGTATTCAAACGATCTTTAGCCCTTAGGTCACATTGAAGATCAATAAGTTCGAGCTGGTAAATCGTTAAATGTTATGTTCCGTCTTTTAGATTCCTCCATACTGTACTGTAGCAGTAGGTAAGCAATGTGAAACAGTTACTGAGAATAGGCCTACACACTGCACTCCACTAGATAGCTGAGTGGTCGTTTCCCTCTCCTCTACCTATAGCAAGGCTATGTCATTCTGACGTGTCTTCCTCTCAGTTTCGGCGAGCGGTAAACTCGGCTCTCCCGCTCCGAAGGAGCGCGCGCGCTCGTTGAGCGCTGTTTGTGCAGGCCTGCTCTGGATATGCCATTAGGAAAGTTTAAGGTAACAGAGAGGGTTTGGAATTGAACGGGTTACATCAGCTTCTTGTCTATGCGGATGACTGAATATGTTAGGAGAAAATCCACAAATAATTAGGCAAAACTCGGAAATTTTACTTGAAGCAAGTAATTTCTGTGCATTACTTCATGTATTACAAATGTCTCTTTACATATTGAAAATTAATATAGTGAATTAAGGAAAGGCGACTTAAATAGAATGATGTAGGATAAAACCCAAGAGACAAAAGAGAAGTTGGTCGTCTGCCAGGGATACGAAGTCCTGAAATTATGACGACGAAAGATATATGAGAAACACCAGCGCATTTATGGTAGATTGGATCACAACATCGTATATTGGTGTGATACGAGCTTTGAACGCAGAACTGGGTAATGTCTGCAGTTTGGTTGACTTTTTGGGAGATATCTGAAATGATATCGGGATAAAGATACGGAACAGCATGGTTAAAGAGATGATGCAAGTAAAAAAGTTAATCTTGTAATCAGTGAAGAAGACGACGAAGGTTTAGACATGTTAAACGATTGCCAAAGAAGATTGGGGAATAGAAAATGGGGTGAAAGAAGCGGATATACTTAGAGAATCTGGTGTGGAATATAAATCGTGGCTTACAGAACAGGGTAGGAGATAGCGGAAGACAAAGGATGCAGTTTATTTTCTTGTTTTCTGATGGTGTCTGTACGATTGTTATTTATTAACATTATTAACCTCATATTTATGTTTACCATTCCACAAGGTGACAGCTTAAGGAGGGGGAAAGGAACTGGTTACCCTACTCCATTATCTCCTAGATTAGTTGCTTCAGTGATGCCTTATTCGTGTCACTTATGAGGTTCCAACCTGTCTTCGCACAGTTTACTAAACACAAAACCACAACAACAACTTGCTTTTTCTCATACAGGGACATCATTTTATTATTTTACTTCAATTTTTATTGTATCTGAGTTTTTTTTAATGTAATTCACTCCCACCCCTTCTACTAGTGAACTTCCACCCATCTTCCGCACAAACCAAGGCCGCATATACAAAGCCGTCTTACGGTCAAAGTAAACAGTACTGAGTGAGTGAGTATAGTATGTTCCAGAAATATGGTCGCGTTTTCCTGTCAAAAAAGGATAACCATTATTTAATCACATTTTCGTACAAGTACTGTGCGCCCTTTTGGTTACGTCGCATCCCAATTTTCCTCACCCGCTTCTGCTGGGCTGTCCTAGCCCTGTTTTGAAGATATTTTCTGTTAGGAATTGGACGTCTACGTTATATGATACAACTGTTTAAAATAACTTAAATAAAAGGGTCTCTTTAAGTAACTGATTGTTACGTCATTTCCCCCATTCTACGACCCTGCGACATAACCACTTGGACGGACAATAGATAACATGTCGGAGTAAATTTATCTCTGCGGATCTGGCAGAAGTGAAGATTGAATTTACAGTACGTAAGGTACTCTGTTATAGAGTACGTGCAGAATTATTATAACGTGAGTTACTGGTACGAAGGACGAAACCGGAAATTGGAATTAGGTACAATAGGCTATAGTGTGGTAATATGCACAAAAGAACTGAAGCCTCTATCGAAATGAACAACCACCATTTTCAACAATTTGTTTAAATATTTAGATTTTGTTTATTTCTAAATCTTAATGCACTCTCTATAATGTATGCTGATGTGCTACATGACAGTATAATATACACTGGATAATGAATACGTCCGCATGGATAGCTCAATTCCTGAGTAAAAACACTTATTGTTAATACTGTATTGTATTTTTATTAAATAAAAACCTAACGAAAATTATCAAACTGAAAAACGTAATATTTCCAAGTTTAGGAACGTAGCTGGATGCACTAATTTTCTTTCCTCCTATACCTAGTAAAGTGATTTGTTTGTTTTTTTTACACCAGTATCATAAAACCCTGGTCATGGAAGGGGGTAATAAACAGTGTTTCCGGTTCTCAGCCGTTAATCCAAAGGTATAGTCAGATTAATATTAGAAATGTTAGTAAAAACAAAATGATGTCCTTGTAGTAATCGCCTTGGTTCTCACAACTATAACATGACATCCCAATATAAGCAACATCGGATTCAATCCCTGGTTCTGGCAAACATGGTATTCTTGGGAGACGAAGCCAAGGTTGTAAGGATTTTTCACGAGGCTCTTGCGGTTTCTCCCTCAACACTACACAACCATTCATTACCAACTCCTGTTTGAAAATACTTAATTTCATGTGTTGCCTGGTGCTAGCCCATCCGCCTGCAGCGATACGGGTATTAACGTGGTTTATCCAAACGCAGATAGATATCAGTGCTGACGGTTCTAGAGACTCGTAATCTCGACGACACAAGATATTGTAACTTTAATTCAAAAGAACAATAATGTAATTTTATTGTTAAAATGACAATAATTACTTTCTATAATTGAACGTAAACACTTCCGTCAACAATGGGATTTCCACTCCACACAGCAACACAGTATTCGTTATTGCACTCCACAGACGACAATGACAATTTACTTGGATCAGTGAGAACAACAATGAACTGTTAATCTTAACAAATGTTCACAAAGCACTATTTACAAAACAGAACTGTCAGTTCTCAGTTCACAGTTCGTTTGCCTTGGCTAGTTCTTCTAGCTCCGTCACTCGAGTTCACAGTATCTCGAACCCCAGACCTTCAGAGACAGTCCACTGAACTTCGAACTCAGGTCCCCCAACTGCAGTCCACTGCACTCAAACTCAGGACTTCGGACGCTCACACAGCTGCGGACACACTCAAGTCGAACTCCGGTCTCGAAGCTGGCTTCACTGCTACACAAGACTGGCTGTCTTGCTGTCCACCGACTATAACAACAGCTGCTGCTAAAGTTCACTCGCGTGTCGTATTTATAACTAAACCATGGTTTCAGGAGAGTACGATTCGCGATTAATCGACAGATGCCTAGAAGATAGCACCTCTCGAATTCTCTGGATTTCTCCCCTCAGTCACCAGCTGCTTTACTTCCTACTCACCTTCGTCGCGTCTGCGCCTCCACCTCGCGCCCCCCTCTTACGTCTGTCCCCTCCAGACCCGAGCGGCCGCAACCTTCTTCGCTACGTCGCTCGTTTTCCTCGTGCACCCCCGACCTCTGTGGGACGCGATCGACTCCCGACTGTCACAATATGAAGGAGGCTGAAGAGGAAAATGTGATACGGCGAACGGAGGAACCAGCTGATAAATCAATTGTACGTAACTGGCATGCAACTTCCTCAATAAGCCTATTTGTGCTGTAATATGTAAATGAGTCCACGCCTGTAGAGTAACGGTTAGCGCTTCTGGCCGCGAAACCAGGTGGCCAGGGTTCGAATCCCAGTCGGGGCAAGTTACATGGTTGAGGTTTTTTCCGGGGTTTTGCCTCAACCCAATATGAGCAAATGCTGGATAACTATCGGTGCTGGACCCCGGACTCATTTCACCGGCATTATCACCTTCACCTCATTCTGACGTTAAATAACCTAAGGTGTTGATAAAGCGTCGTAAAATAACCTACTAAAATATGTAAATTATTGTTCTGTCTCACTCTGTAACGTCTTAAGTCAGTCTACATGATGAACGCATCAATTATTCGTGCTGCAACCCACCAACTCACACAATCTGCGATAGATTACTTAGCGTTTTAGTTATAGTGAATGAACGTTATTAATTTTATTGGCAATCATACATTAGACTGGTAATTACTGTACATTCAGCAAAATTGCAGAATTAAACATAATTTTGGAACAAAACTTACAATATAGTTGTTATGTCATAGTTGTTATGTCACAGTTCAATTGTATCTGAGTAACATAAATTTTTTCTTCAGAAATGCATCATCCTTTTGGCCCAGACTGACCAACCGGCTGCTCTCCTCACGTCCACATGCCGAAGCAGAGGTGGACAATCATCCAACCAGAATGAAAGTATCGTGTGTTTAGCACGATGATCCCCCCAGCTGTTACAGCTGGCTTTTGAAACCGGATTTAGTTATCTATCGTAGTTCCCCAAGTTCATCACGATGTAGGGTGGGCAACGGTCCCATACACGAGCTGAAATTGCATGAGAAAATTCATCTCCCATCAGGACTCGAACCAGCGCGCATTCTGTAATGCGAGTCCTAGGCGGGATGGCAGGTCACATAGCCTCGGGATACGGAACAATATGACCACCACCACCACCACCACTACTACATAAGCACGTTACGCTTAATTTTTACACACACTGTTAGAATGTAAACTTATCCACTAGTACAATTACAACGTACGGAATCATTTAGAAAGTAGGGTCTGATCGAATTCCATAAGGTGATATTATTTGATATAATTACTTTTCCTTTCCTGTTGTTAGCGTTTCCTAATTTCTTTAGATAAAATATTGGACAGCCTAAAGGCTGGTCAACAATAAACCGAGAACGATAATCAAAACGAGAACGGGAAGCGGCGGACGTGAACGTGAAGATTTTTATTTACAATAAACCGAGAACAGAAACGGCTTTGCTTATCGATATATATATATATATATATATATATATATATATATATATATATATATGCGCGTAAATATTACGCATTCAGATGTTATTTGTATATAACTGACCAATGGTAAAGGAGCATCTTCTGCGGACCTCTGGAAAAAGAACTAAGGAAGAAACTAGTGAAGTGCTTTGTATGGAGTGTGGCATTGTATAGGGCATTTGAAATGTGGATATGGAGAAGAATGGAACGTGTGAAGTGGACAGACAGAATAAGAAATGAAGTTGTGTTGGAAAGAGTGGGTAAAGAAAGAATGATGCTGAAACTAATTAGGAAGAGAAAAAGAAATTGGTTGGGTGACTGGCTGAGAAAAAAACTCCCTACTGAAGGATGCACTGGAAGGAATTGTGAACGGGAGAGGAGTTCAGGGCAGAAGAAGATATCAGATGTTAGACGACATTAAGATATACTGTATGGATCATATGAGGAAACAAAGAGGAAGGCAGAAAATAGGTAAAATTGGAGAAAGCTGGGTTTGCAGGGAAAGACCTGCTCTTGGGCAGAACACTAAATGGGATGAAATGACCAATGACGTTCTCTCATTGGTACAATCCAGCAAACATAAACACAGATTAACCAACTTCAAAATTTATGACACGGAATATTGAAGAATTTAATTCAGGTTGTGGTCTAGTCACATTACACGTAACATATATTGAAAATGATTCTACTGAATTTCTGGGTTAGTCACAAGCAATGAATGAAGAAGAAGTTATGTCACGGCCTCTTTGTTACGAAATATACGACGACTAAAGAGCTTTTAGATGGCAACAGAATGAATCTAGTAGGCTGATAGGAAACGAAAACGGCAATGATAAGACTTGGCCAAACTTCGCGTTCCCGTTCCCGGGTCCTGGCGTTTGGAGGCAATGAGGCCGAGAATTCACCATTGATTACCTGACATTCGTCTTACGGTTGGGAAAATCCTCAAATAAAACCAAACCATGTAATCATCTCAAGCAGGAATTGAACCCACGCCCGAGAGCAATTCCGGATCAGCAGCCTGAGCTACGCCGGTAGCTAGGAACACGTCTTCAATCATTGGGAATCTGCCGAGTTTTCTCTCATTAGCCTCCGCACTCCAGAAGGACGTTAAGTAAGGACCCTGCCAATTAGCAGTTCCCTGTTGCCCTACATTTTTCTTGTTTCCACAAATGCAGTTGAGTAACCCGCGAATCAATAATCTTGAGAAAGCGTGCGGCAGCGTGGCGCTGCGCCTCATTCAGCCTTCATTTGAGTCATTATGTCTGAGACTGGGAGCGCGACGAAGGCCCTCAGCAGACTACTGCGTTTCGCACAGGAATTTAATGACGTCCTGTAATGTTTAGAGTGGTTTTGTTTAATGATAATGAATCATGGGGGGAGTAATAATGTCATGCACAGCATGTATTAACGTAGGCACAAAAATTACTCAGGAAGGAACACAGCAATGAAGTTTGTCTCAAAATTTGATATTCTGCATATTCAAAGAATTTTAACTATTCAATTCCGTAAATAAAAACAATTGATGTATTAAATTATAGTAATTATAGGATAAAATTGAAATAAAATTAGAGCAGAAACTATTGTGAATAGGTGAAATTTCAAGCAAAATAGGCCCAAATAAAATTAAATGTATATTAAATTAGAATACAATTAATACACTGAAACCAAATATGACAATAACTTTTTTACAATACATTTTTAAGCGCTTGGTACAAATTCAGTTCTTCATACTGTTAACAATGATATTCCTGGTTACAGTTCAATTTTTAAAGTATATAGTCGTTTACTTTTATTAATATTTAATAAACGCATACTGCTGTTACTTTCTTATTATGCAGATAATAAAGGGAAAGCACTGTAATGATGTGAAATCGACTTTGAGTTTTTTCGCGAAAATACACGTTTTATACAGGGACATCATTTTATTTTTACTAACATTTTTAATATTAACCTGGCTATACCTTTGGATCAACGCCGTTTGCTACCCCCTCCCACGACTGGAGTTCGATGATACTGGCGGAATATACAAACAAATCACTTTACTAGGTATAGGAGGGAAGAAAAGTAGTTCATCCATTTACGTAAACTAGGAAATATCGCGGTTTTGAGTTTGATATTTTTCATTAGGTTTTTGTTTAATCAAAGTTTTAACAATGAGTGCTTTTACTCACGAACTGAGCTGTCCATGTGGCCGTATCCATTATGCAATGTATAGCATATTAGCATACAATATAGATAATGAAGTTAAATTGAAAAATAATCATAATATGGATATTTAAACACGTTTTAGAAAATGGTGGCCGCTGATTTCAGTTCTAATGTACATATTATCGCACTATAGACTATTGTACCTAATCCCAATTATCAGTTTCGTCCTTCGTACTAGTAACTCATGTTGAAATAATTCTGTACCTACTCTATAAAAGAGTACCTTACGTACTGTAAGTTCAGTCTTCACTTCTGCCCGATCCGAAAAGATACAATTACTCAGACATGCTATCTACTGTCCGTCCAAGTGGTTATGACGTAGGGTCATAGAAAGGGAGGAAATCACGTGACTGTCAATTACTTAAGGAGGCCCTTTTATTTAAGTTATTTTAAGCAGTTGTATGGATATAATATTACATAGACGTCAAATTCCTAACAAAAATTATGTTCTTAGAAAAGAGCTAAGACAGCCCAACCACTAGAATTTACAGAGAAGCGAATAGAAGCAGGTGGGGGAAACCGGGATGCGACGTAGGCAAACGGACAACAGTACCTGTGCGAAAATGATTCAATATTGAAAGCCCTTTCGTCACTGGTAAACGCGAACATATTTTTGGAACGTACTGTTTATTATGACCGTATGGCTACTATGACTGTATTTCCTGTCTTGGGTCTGGTGGAGGACGGTTGAACTTCATTAGTAGAAGGGGTGGGAGTGAAGTACATTCAAAAACTCAGGTACAATAAAAATTGAAGTAAAAATAAAATGATGTCCCGTATAAGCTGTACCTGAAACAGAACAAGCGGTTTTGGACACGCTTGTATACCTACTGCGATTTCCCCTAAACTACTGAATGAACTTCGATTACATTCGTTATCTAAGAGTCTATTTATGCGGAAATTACGTAACCGAAATGTAGGCCTAATAATTTTAGTAAAATACAGTTGTGGCAAAAAAAAAAAAAAAAAAAACCGGACCGACCCTTGTAGCTGATTTCAGAGTCTTGTTCACTCCAGAGCACGATAGACTGGTAACTATAAAACTTTCGTGGTTCGAATCCTGGCTAGGAAGGGAACTTTTTTTTTGTTCCTTATTCATATTTATTCCCAATAATTTTCGATTGCTGGTAAAATTCATGTTCTGGGAATAATAAGTTAATTAAGTAGTAAAATATCGCTGCAATCGAACAGTATTGGGAATAAATTTGAATAAGGAACAAAAATAATTTTCTTCCCAGATAGGATTCCAACCACGAAAGACTTACTTACCAGTCTATCGTGTTCTGGAGTGAACAAGGCTCTGAAATCAGCTACAAGGGTCGGTCAGATTTTTTTTTTGCCACTACTGTACATGGTTCTTTGTCCCGCGCCATGGTGTCGCGATCTAAGGCATCCCGCCTAAGACTCGCGTTACGGAATGCGCGCTGGTTCGAGTCCTCATGGGGAAGAAATCTTCTCATGAAATTTCGGCCAGTATACGGGACCGGTGCCTACCCAGCATCGTGTATCGTGCTAACCACACGATACCTCCATTCTAGTTTGATGATCGTCCACCTCTGCTTCGGCATTTGGACGTGAGGCCAGCAGCCGGTTGGTCGGTCTTGGCCCTGCGAAGGGCTGTAGCGCGGTGGATTTATTTTTACATGCTTCTTTATTTTAAATCAACAGCTCAAATTCAAGGACTTTCTTCGCGATTTTTTTAAGGTAGAGTAAATTTACAAAGGAGACTTTGTATTAGAAACGATGGGGAAACTCTTTCCTAGGAGAAATTAAATACCGTATACGGAATTATTTACATAAACTTTTATATCCCTCTGTAGTACAGTAGAAGTCTGTCGCCTGAGATCGGTACCAGTGTGTTACAGTCGTCTACACCTCTCCGTCGATTCCATGTGTGACAATAGTCTCAATTCCAGTGGGCAAGATGTTGAAAAATAGCTCAACAAGTGTCATACTGTATCTGTTCCATTGAATTTTTCCGATGAAATTGTGTTTTCTTTGTGTTATTTTTATGGCCATCGTAATTGCTCTCGAGTGGCCGAAATTTGTACATGCACTTGTTTTGACATTATTAACATGGTCGAAGAAGAAAAAAAAAACTTTTATATCTGGCCCCATGAGAATGTTTGTTTGTCAGTCCGGAAACCTTTCGTCTTATACAGGGTGTTTCCGGGCTAGTGTTACAAACTTTCAGGGATGATGGGGAAGGGCACATGTATCAATCTGAAATAAGCAACCCTGGTACGGAAATGACTGCGTCGAAAGTTATAAGCAAAAATAGTTGTGTGGAAATGGAATTGTAATTACGCACCATGTGCCCTCCTTCCCTTAACCTTTGAAACAGTCGTGAAAAGATAGTATGGGCCGGATGTCTCCTACGTGGGTACTAGGCCCGATACAATCTGTGAGCTTGTCTACTGTTCCCATTGGCTCATCCGTATTCGAAAATCAGGTCTGCATATTCCGCTCTCGTGTACTCCTCCTTTTCACTAGGACTGATCGACTGGACACTACAACTTCTACACATACACTGCTGTCTACAGACGTGCATATCTGAACCGACCATGTCCGTTACACATTACGCTATCTGCATTGCTTTAGTGTAGTTTCCTGTCCACACCCCTCAGACAGCGCACTGAATGGAATACTGTAAGTAGACAACGTAAACAACGTCAGATGAATACAGTATGTGTAAGATGTACAGATAATACACATAAATAAGATGTACAGAGGAATAAAATTATTTCATTTCCACACAACTATTTTTGCTTGTAGTTTCCTGTCCACACCCCTCAGACAGCGCACTGAATGGAATACTGTAAGTAGACAACGTAAACAACGTCAGATGAATACAGTATGTGTAAGATGTACAGATAATACACATAAATAAGATGTACAGAGGAATAAAATTATTTCATTTCCACACAACTATTTTTGCTTGTAACTTTCGACTCAGTCATTTCCGGACCAGGGTTCCTGATTTCAAATTGATACATGTGCCCTTCCCCATCATCCCTGAAAGTTTGTAACACTAGTCCGGAAACTCCTGTATAAGGCGCTCAGCTGAGAGTGTGGGCATTTCTTGCCACAAACATGTTTATCACACGTGAGCGAATAACTGAAGCAAGTACAGTATATTTAATATCAACACCACTTTTAAATACCGAATTTTAAAAATGAAACATACCAGTCGAAATGATTGTAATGTATGTACAGGTATTTCATGTAAATGTTTGCAAAATTAGTTACGTGAAGAATATAATCTTAAAATAATATAGAATTAAATGGCACGAACATGTAAGAAGAGGGGATTTTAAAGTATATACCCGAGTATTAAGAAATATAGGACGAACAATAGAAGAGGAGCAAGAAACAGAAATAAGGGGATGGAATTGATAGTTAATGGCCTAAACTTTGATGATGATGATGATGATGATGATGATATAAACTGTGAAATTCATATATTCGTCACTTCTGTGAATATAAAATTGCCTCGTGTGTGCAAATTAGGAAGGATTATCTTTTGTGTTCGTACTAAATTATTGCATGATATATATCATACAATTTAAAATATATTTTAAAATGAAACTATAAACAATATCATCATTCAAACGATGTTGAAAGTAGTGTACTGTGGAAAAATTGCAAAATCTAATAAGAAAGGATCTGCCATATTTGATCATATATCTCTCTTTTATGTAAAAATGATCATATCACATTTCAAATGCTTTCAGACGTTTCTCTTCACTTCTACGTAATGTCCATGTTTCTGCTCCATATTTTGCCACTTCACACAAAGCATTTCACTAGTTCTTTTTCTAGAGGTTCACAGAAGATGCTTCTTTTTCAATTAAATACTCTCTTTGCCACTGATATCTTCCTTTTGACTTTCTGGCAGCAGCTTATGTTACTACGACTTCTACTACTACACTATATATTACTCTAATCAGACTTCAGATGTATAAAAACAATATTGTTCTTCCTCTGACACACATCGTCAAGTGAGATGTAGGGTAAAGTTGCCTAATGCCGTGATACCCCTGATCCCGTGATACTTTTTTAAAACTGAATGCCAGTCAAAGCTTTGCCGTTCGATCATAGTGCCAGACATCTTTCTCGAAAGAGTGCATCTTTCAGCTACTTTTGAGATATCTGTGAACCCTTTCAAGCAACATACCCAATCCCGTAATAGTCAGTGAAAAAAAGCGTATCACGGAATTAGGGGTATCACGGCATTAGGTAACTTTACCCTACTGCCTGATAACAGATGTACATATCAGCCATAACCTCAATCAGAGGCTTACTAAAAGGTATTATACATCTTGATTACACAACTCTTAACACTATATCTCTTCGGAATATGTATTATATGTCTTTTTCGTGTTAAATATTACTGTACCTGCGTAACATGTTTCGGCCTGTTAACCAGGTACAGTACCTAATATTTAACACGAGAAAGACATATAATACATATTCCGAACTAAAAGATATTCATGTACTCGTATAATTATTTCGACTTTCATTATAAACAAAGTCGAAAGCAGTTACCTTGGAAAAGGGTATGTTGTTTGTTAAATACTTACTCTATGTTTAGCAATAAAAGGTTTAGCCGATTCCATATTGTGAAATATGTCGGAGATAAAATTCAGTAAAAAATTGAGTATCTGCAGGTGATATAAGTTACTATCCATTTTCGGAAGGACTGCCCGGCAATGCAATTTATGGGAATATGGTGTAGCTTACACACTTAAGGATCATTATCTTTCGCTTTCTACCATAAAAATTGGATTGCAGTGTTTAAGCAAGAAAAACGGAGATCAAGAATGGAACAGTGTTTGGAAGACCAATTTCGGTGCATCGATGTCGTGTATGAAATGATTTTGGAAGATGGACGAAGCTCTAACATATGAACCGTTCAGAGCAAAAGTGGTGTAAGTCAAAATTGGATAATGAGGTTTAAAGCAAAAATTCTGTAAAATACAGCGCTAAATAGCAATTAATATGTCCTTATTGCTAACCACTGAGTTCATCGAGAAGATAAGTGTAACGTGATCAAGCAGCGTAAGCAGATTCCTAGTCTCCATACGATGGCAGTAAGGTTAGCGCACTCCAGAAGGAATGCTGACAATAACGGAACAAGAAGCACAGGTGTTAGAAAAAAGGCGAGTGGGGATAAAAAGAGAAACCAAGAGTCAGGAAGTGATAGGGAAGAAAGTAGTGAAAAGATTAAGGGTGCGAGTGTGAGTGGAAATCTAGGATGTGGAAGTGAAAGCGTGGGGGGGAATAAAAGAGGAATAGAAGAAGAAGAAGAAGGAAATAGAAAGAAAGACAGAGATAGAAATAAAGCAGAGACAAGCAGTAAAGAAAGGTCAGAACCTGCGACAGCTGAGGATATAGCAATGTTATTAGATACGATTAAAAAATGTGGGGATATGATCAAAAAGTGCTAGTAAAGGGTAATTGTAATTGTAAATGTTAGAGAAGTATAGGGGAGCGAGAAAGTGTATAAGCTGATGTGTAGAGAGAAATATAAGATTTATAGGAAGTGAGAGTATTGTGAAAGGTTTAGGTGTAAGTGGAATAGAGAGAAAGTTGAAAGTGAGCGCAAATATGAATGAGTGAAAAGTGAAAAAGGGTTAAAAGAAATGAACAAGTGACAGCATAAAATTAGTACTGACATTTGAACGTTGGAACAGTAAATGAATATAAGAGACAGATAGGAGAAAAGGTCAAAGAACAAGTAAGGCAAATAATTCAATATGATAATTTGTAGAGAATAAGTGAAATTGAAATCTTAGTGAATAGTAGTTAGAGGAAAAAGGGGGTTTGAAAGGCATATATAAACTTAGATATATTACGATTAATGATCAAATAGAGAATAGCAAACGAAATGTAGGAGAAATACTGAAAGGGAGATTGAACAAGTAATAATAAAAAAAAAATACATAGTTTAATTGGTAGAAGTTGTGTAGACATGTACTGCAAATATGTGTTAATGTAAGTGTTAATGGTGGCACCGGATACAGAAATGTGAGGTACACCATTACATGTAAAGAAGTGCTGTGACCAAATATATCAAATATCAAATATCCACTGAGTACTAATAGTTTAAATAAATTGCATATTAATTGTTACTTTGCGCTGTATTTTACAGAATGTTTACTTTAACTCTCATTACCCATTTTTGCCTTACACCTCTTCTGCTCTGAACTGCTCATATATAGCCTAGGAGAGCCATAATAATTTCCTATGAACGTATCTTTCACATCGTACATCATGATTTGGATATGAGATAATTATCTGATCGATCGTAAATTCCTTAACGTTGGCCAGAAACGATTATGAGTGACAATTTCCGAGTCGTTTCGAAGAAGGTGCTTCTAACTTTTCGGAACGTATTGTAACTATGGACGAAACATGAATCCAACATTGGGATTCAGAAGCAAATGAATAACTAAAAGAACGAAAATACTATATTCTCCCCCGCATCAGTTTCTTTTAGAAAGAGTCGAAATAATTATAACAGACTATGTACTTAGAAGAAGGTAAAACTGTGATGAGAACGTATTATTTTTCATTATTAACTAAGCTTCGGGGAAGAAATTATGGACAAACGTCGTGGTAAAATTCTTAGGTGTGCTGTTCTTGCAAGGCAATCCATCAACTCAAAAGTCCCTGATTGCGGTAATTAAAATTGATGAAGTTGGGTTTGAATTGGTTCACTATCTCCAGTATTCTTTAGAATTAGCTTCCTCCTATCATCTATTTCCGTAATTAAAAAAATAAAATGGAAATTAGTTTTAATGGAATGAAATAGTAATAAGTACTGACCAAGAAAAGGTTAAGAATTGCGCTAAGACCATCGTGCTTAGTGTATAAGTGTGGTTACAGTGAATAAAAAAAAAACTTTTTATAAGTTAAGCTAAAATCTTATCAATACAGTCATCTGATTCATATTATGGAAAAATACAAGTACTTACGTTTTACTTCTGATTGAGGTTCTGGCTGATATGTACAGCTATTGGCAAAAAAAAAAAAAATGAGCTTCTGCCATACGCTAAGTCCCCTACAGAAGACTTTGATTGATTTCGTGAGAGCTTAGGTTTACACGTAAACGAATTTCTTATGCACGACTGCGCTCTGTTTTCCCTTTGTTTTGTTTCTTTTTGCTTTCTCTGTCTCTTTACTAGAGCTATGGATTTCATTAAGTACGACCGACCGAGAGTCATGATAATACGCGCGATCGGTCGCTCGCTCCGCAGGTGACTGCCGCGTGTCTTGACTCCGCTGAAAGCAAAACAACCAACCCAAGCATCACGGACCACCGGTCGTCCCGGTCATAAATCAAAGGTAGAACCACTGTCTAGTATATACAGCCACGAAGCTCAATACGTAGTAAATATGCATCTATAGATAGTTGCTAACCACTAGGATCGCTAATATCGCCTCATCACAGATAATGCTAAATAGTACCGGCACAGTCTATTGTTCCTAGCACCCTCACAACTCAAGCTTCGTGGGATTATATATTAGATTATTGTAGAACATAGCCTGAAAAATGTCTTCGATCGATGTGTTTACAGTGTACTCTAAGGAAATATTATTAAACTGCATGATACCCTATCACCTATTTAGTGAACCTAGAATGACACTCAGGAGGAAATCAAACGCAGAATAAATATGGGAAATTACTTATTATTCGGTTGAGAAGCTTTTGTCATCCAGTATGCTCTCAAAAAAGCTGGAAGTTAGATTTATAAAACAGTTATATTACCGGTTGTTCTGTAGCCTATGGTTGTGAAACTTGGACTCTCACTTTGAGAGAGGAACAGAGATTAAGGGTGTTTGAGAATAAGATTCTTAGGATAATATTTGGGGCTAAGAGGGATGAAGTTACAGTAGAATGGAGATAGTTACACAACGCAGAACTGCATGCATTGTATTCTTCATTTGACATAATTAGGAACATTAAATCCAGACGTTTGAGATGGGCAGGGCATGTAGCACGTATGGGTGAATCCAGAAATGCACAGGCCTATAGAGTGTTAGTTGGGAGACCGGAGGGAAAAAGACTTTGGGGAGGCCGAGATGTAGATGGGAGGATAATATTAAAAACGGATTTGAGGGAGGTGGGATATGATGATAGAGGATGAATTAATATTGCACAGGACAGGGACCGATGGCGGGCTTATGTGAGGACGGTAATGAACCTTCGGGTTCCTTAAAAGCCATTTGTAAGCAAGTAAGTATGTAAGAAGGTGTACAGGCCATCAGATTGAATAGAAAATTACAGTAAAATATTTAAATAATAAATGAATAAATCAATAAAATAAAATAAAGTTTTAACAAACTATGTTGTCTATAAGAATATAAATATAAAGTATAGGCATCACTAAAAAAGATAAAGAAAATGTTCGTGTTTATCCTCTAGTTGAACGGAACAGTTAACATATAATGTTGTGTGACAGTATTATATTCGTAATGACACAGAACATCTGTAAATACATTAAAGAAACCAGGAGGAAATTATAGATAAGATTGAACTAGGTTAAGAGTTAAAAGAAAGAAATTCTGGGAAACATAATCCAGAAGGCAATAACTAGAGAGAGATAAATACTTGAAAAGAGACAGGAGAAAAGAAATACAGTACTGAAAAACATAATAAAGGAATAATTAATGAGAGATGCAGACAGAAAAAGAGAGAGAGAGAGAGAAATCAATGCTGGTAATATGTTAGCAAATAAGAAATACTAAACAATATAATCAAGAAAAGAATGACAAGTACTCTAAAAGAGCGAAAGAGAGTTTAAACTGAAAGACAAAAATACTGAAAAACATATTGAAGAAAGAAATGACGATAAAAGAGAGAAATATTGGGAAAGATAAAGGAGGAAATAAATATAGTAGCCTACTGAAAAGCATAAGAAAGAAATAACGATATATATATATATATATATATATATATATATATACTGAAAATGAGTTAGAAAAAAATAACTATTGAACATAATCAAAACAGTCCAGGAATGACGAGTTAGATACAAAGACAACATATTCAAGAAGGAAAGAAAATGTTAAGAAAAGAAGAGAAAACTTGAAAAGAAAATAGAGCTAAAGAGATGCCAAGAAAGGAAGATAATTATAAAATAAATAAGAAGAAAAAGTATCCATGAAAGAAATATCTGAAAGTAAGAATGAAGAAAGGTGAATAATAATTATGGAAGGAAGTGAGATAGGATGAAAAAAAGAGATTAAGAAAGGAAAAGAGTAAGAGATAACAAAATAATATGTAAAGAATTAAAGATCGTACGCAAAAATGAAAGAAAGAAACGAACCAAAGAAAAACATAAAAGAAAGTTGGCGAGAAAGAAAAAATGAAGTAAAATAAAAAGGAAATGAGGATAAAAATAATTAATGGAAGATCGAACAGAAAGATATGAAAAAGACAAGTTAGGAATGAAAAGGAATGTCTGAAATGAAGAGCAAAATAGAAATAAATACAGTGAAACTTCTCAATAGCGGACACCGCTGGGGAAAAATTAAATGTCCGTTATTGAGAAGTGTCCGCTATTTAGAAAATCGTTAGTATGTATACAGTACATTAAAATTTCTCATACATATTCAACACTATATTTTACAGTATAATACAGTAGACAGTGAGATTGTTTACAATATATCATCCAGAGAGAAATCGTACCAGTAAATGTTTTGTAAATGAAATAAACATCAGTCACTGTACCACTTCACCTTACACAAAGAAATCTAGAATTGCATTCTCAGTGTATGATTTTAATACCAACATCCTTGTTTTTCAAAATTCCACTAACCTGAGATTTTCCCACATTAAACATTGTGCCAGCTCACGAAAACTTAATTTCTCCTTCTCACTATGCTTTACAATATCTACTTTCTCTTTTAGTGACAAACGTTTACGTTTTTGTGACATTTTTTATGTGACTGTACTTACGAACACTCAAACTAAGAAAGTACGGACTGCTCACGTACAGTATCACAACTATAAGTCCCGTTGCTCTAATTTCCGGCAGCCAATCGCGTTGCAGGTCGGCTACATTTAAATGTGTGTGTCTTGTGATTCGCTGAGGAAGACGTTATTCATTTCTTAAGGCTCGATAAATACTTAATATAATCGCCCGCCATTTTGTCTCTTTCGTTGGCGTTCGCAGAAAGCACACGAAGACATTATTTGCCGCTCAATTATTTGCTGAATTACAGTGCGTTTGATTTATTATCGTAGGAGTTACGACATGATAATGCTTAACGGTGTGGCAAATAGATTCCTCGTATGGTAGCTCGGCAACGAAAGAACAAAAATGGCGAACGATACTACCTACTTAGACTTTATAGAGCCTTCACTTCCTAAGACCTAAGCAAAGAGGAGGAGTCACGCCGGGAATAACAGCGTCGCGACTGTAACAACTGTGTTGCTTACCTTCAATAAAGTACAAGAACGTTCAAATGCACGATAATGATTGTTGCAAAGAATTCCGTTAGAGTTCCGTTTAATTTACAACCGCCTTTTTCTTTTTTTTTTCTTTCACGCCGTCCGTTATTTGGAAGTTTTAATTGTTGTTGGCAGATACATTTCAGTGTCCGCGTCCGTTATTGAGAATGTCCGCTATTTGGAAGAATTTTATCATAAGGGCCAATGTTATTTTGCAGGGGAATTTTAAAATATCCGCTATTGAGAGGAGTCCGCTATTGGGAAGTGTCCGTTAAGGGAAGTTTCACTGTACATGGTAAAACAGGTAAACGATTAAAAAAGAAAGAAAACAGAAAAACATGCACAAAAATGAACAGACAGAAACAAGAGAAGATAAAAATGGAAGTACATCTGTGCAATGCACTACTGTAGGATTTAAATGGTAATCAGGTCTCATTGGAATTTACAGGCAGTAATAGGTTGTTACAAATTCAGGATTGAATTTCTGCTTTCTCTTTTAATGGGGTTATTCCCGTCAATCACAATAATATTGCGTTCTTACAAAACATGGAATTCTGTTAGAATCTTTCCCACGCTTCTTTAACACCTGCGCGAGGCAGAGGAGCCATTGAAATAAAATGTCCAACCATTTCGAAGGCGTTTTGTGATGCAGGCTGGAATAATATTACCATTACAGTCCTATTCATGTGCCTTGGAATGTACTTTATCTCGAGAGAAATTTCGTTTAACTGTGAACTTCTTCCCATTCTGTTGCGACTCCACTATGTAAGGACGCCTAATTTGAATCAATAACCTAAAACACAGAGCTCGCCTGTCTGTCTGACAAGCTGGCAGGAGAAAAGCCGTGTTGATACCCTCCTGTCCCTGGCAGACGAGGGATTATCGCGAGCTCTCTCATGACGACTCAACTTTTTTTCCTTTTGTTTCGTATTCAGTGCTACCTGAGTAATTGTCGACATTCCCAGTAGATTACGTTACATTATTTTTTCCAAAATCCAACATAGAGACATATCATTTTATACTTCAAACTGAGCGCACAGATGAACGACAGATTGGAGCATTGGTTTACCACTTGAGAGACTGAGTTCAAACTCCAGTAACTCCAAATGGTGAAGACATACTGTTTTCCCTGCCACGCAGGTAGAGGAGTTTAGATGTTAGAAATTTCTAACAGGAAAATGAAAAAACACGCATCCATTTCAGTATGCTATGATACAGAATTCTAGGAAATAAAGAAGCAAGACTAATAAATTATTTCTTACTTACTTACTTACTTACTTACTTACTTACTGGCTTTTAAGGAACCCGGAGGTTCATTGCCGCCCTCACATAAGCCCTCCATTGATCCCTATCCTGAGAAAGATTAACCCAGTCTCTATCATCATATCCCACCTCCCTCAAATCCATTTTAATATTATCTTCCCATCTACGTCTCGGCCTCCCCAAAGGTCTTTTTCCCGCCGGCCTCCCAACTAACACTCTATATGCATTTCTGGCTTCGCCCATACGTGCTACATGCCCTGCTCATCTCAAACGTCTGGATTTAATGTTCCTAATTATGTCAGGTGAAGAATACAATGCGTGCAGCTCTGCGTTGTGTAACTTTCTCCATTCTCCTGTAACTTCATCCCTCTTAGCCCCAAATATTTTCCTAAGAACCTTATTCTCAAACACCCTTAACCTCTGTTCCTCTCTCAAAGTGAGAGTCCAAGTTTCACAACCATACAGAATAACCAGTAATATAATTGTTTTATAAATTCTAACTTTAAGTTCTTTTGCTACTAATGTTACCCCTCCTGTTCTTTAAAGACTAGTTACGTTCCATGTACCAAATCTTATAACCTTATTCATTTGCTGTGGTCGTGCCGGAGAATCAGTCCCATTTCGAGGCTTATTGTTAGGTTTCGTAACAAGCTGTTTTTTTACGGTGATGGGTTGTTAGCCCTTCGCCCAACCCCCAAGCTGGAGGACCACTTAAGTATTATTAAATAAATTATTGCTAGTATTCTTATTTCGTCCACTCACAATCAGTTAAAATTTGTGCCAATCAAAACATAATTATATACGTGTTTCATAAGTAATTGATTACAAAAAATTCACAAATTTTGATGACTTTTGGATGTGTTATACATCTACGCTAGTAGGAATTAGAGATGAACAACAATCGAGAAGGCAAGACTAACAGCGCCCGCAAAGCTGAAAACCCGCACGACAATGTTCTATATGTCGCGTCGTTGATGTAAAGACTGCTTGTGAGTTTTTCGAGACGTCGAGATTGATCACTCCCGAAGTCCCGAACGTCAAGCAGCCTTGAATCGCCACAATTGTTTATACCTGACTGAACTATGGCAATTGTTATATATGTACCTATAAACAATGAAGTAACCTATTTGAAACATCATCTCTACCTTTCAGTGTATAATAATCTGTTCTCCATCTTTATTTCATTTTATTTTCATATGTTTGAGATCAATTGTACAATCTCAAGTAAAAACATATTAACGTAATGTTTTGTATTTCTTAGAAATGCAAATTTATTTGAGATTTTTTTTTATTTATATAACCATAAGTAATATCATATAATAGAACCAGAACATTTTGATAACTGTCTTTTTGTCTCATTTAAACATTAATAATGTTATTTATTTCAATTATGTATGTTATTCAAAGTTACGAATTCTTTCCACGCCGACCAAATGCTATTTCGAGAATGATGAGCGAAACTCGAAGAGCACGAGAATGACGAGTCGAGAATCGAAAGACAAATGCAAGGAACACAGCGAGCGAGAGCGGCAGTTAGTTTTGTTCATCTCTAGAAGGAATCTTTCCTTGTGCAGTTTAGTTGATTCGGTAATGAAGTGCGCACCAGAAGGCGCCACTTTTCCAAGCTGTGACAAATGAAACAATTTTATTGATACTGATTTCAAAACTTAGAGTACTTAATTGTTATGAAAACATAAACAGAAACATAAACGAACTATGTAGACCTAAAGATTACAGTAAACGTACACTAACTATAGCCCAGAGCTTTCAACATATCTGCCACCCTCAAAGACACAAAAGTGCAAACGACGAATCATCTCGTGCAGTATCGAAAGCATGTCAGATCGACCATTTGTATCGTGTGCACAATCAATTGAAAGAATGGTTCGTAGTTTAGTTACATATACACATCCTTAAAAAATTGCCATATACAAGTCCAAGGGGATTAGGTCTGAGTTCGCAAAGGTCAAGGGGATTTTTTTTTTTTCTTCTAGCAGTGTTAAACGCCTGCGCTGTATTTTGTACGTCTATTCCACGCTGACAATGTGTCGACGCAATTCATCAGGTATACTGACAACAAATTCACATTACACATGGGAAAGTGACGTTTCTAGAGACCTTATTTGTGACTAGATTGGCTGTAGGACACCAGGAGTTAATTTTATTGCCAAGGATACGTAACATCCCAGTCGGTAAAGTTTTCGAGTGATTAGTTACTTGCGAAAGACGCTGCATATCGTCATTGTTCCTGCAATAACTCCTATGCGCAAAATATATAATTTTCCAGTAGGAAGAAAAAAAACACATTTATTCATCCTATGGCAGCCGTACATAGGAGACTGTGAATTCTTACATTTTCGAAACAAATGAATATAATTACATATAGGATATTTTATTATTTGCTTTATCACCACTTAAGCTATTTAATAGAGCAAAAATCTGAAAATCGGTAAATATGTCACATAGGAGTTATTGCAGGAACAACGACGATATATGAAAAAATTACAGCTTTACAATATTTGAATAGAAGAGAGAATAGGAACATACCAACGAAAGTGAAGAAGTAGGGGAATTGCACATTATAAATTAAGAAAAAGATGTGTCATAGTTGTACGATGACGTACAGTAGTTCTGAATGCTCGCTATTGACGAAGATGTATTTGTGGTAAACAAAGCCAAGGTCGTGAAGGATTTTCTCGGAGTTGCCCGTTTTTCCATTCGCCATTTCATCAACACATTCCACAGTTCATTATCATCCCCGTCCCGAAAAATAGGGCATCTCCGCTATGTTCCTCGCGATTTGTCCAAAGAAAGATAAATGGCAGAAGTGGTGAATCTAGACAAATCATAGATGTGCATAAGAGGCACCGAAATCTCCACAATATCACCACTGATTAGAATATGACTACTCATATATAGGAGATTAATGGAGTATGGCCAGCGCTTTAGAAATCAGCTCTAAGGTCATTTCGAGCAAATTGTATGATAGAGAGAAATACACTTATTCTGAGAAAACTCCTCTGCAAAGTCTGCTTTATCCACCAGAAATTACATAACGACCTAACCTGGGATCGAAAACGGGCAATCTGGAAGGATGATCAGATGAGCTACAGACACGCCTGTTTAGGTGCTCAAGCAGTGTTAATCTTCGCTCTTCTTTAAAAAAAAAAAGAACAGTCTCTTTTAAATCCGTAATTGTAAAATAATGAATAAAACAAAAGTTACAATGTATAGCTCAAATTATGAATTTTATTGTCCATCCCCTGTTCCGGATGATCAGACAGATGTATCTCACTATCAAGGACGAATCTGTACACCTCCGAATGCATCCGATATGTCATAAGCAGGCTTCGAGACTTCGGACCCGATAGAGCAGTTCAGTGGAAAATCTGCATAACGGCGTACTGGGTATAGTGGTAAAGCGTACAGTGGGTGGGGGTACTGTAGAATGAATGCCAACAAATACGCAAAGAAAAACGCTCTGGATTTGAAGGTTCTGATGAATAATTTGGTTTTCATACAAACTCATTTTCAAACTGTGTCTGAAACTATTACACAGTTAGAAAAGTCAAAGCCGGAAGCCCTCAAATTGATTGAGGAAATGACACAGAGAATTAATGAGACATCAAGTACACCGGTTACTGAACGTGTAAAACAGAAGTGGAAATCAATTTTATGTAAAAATAACGGATATGGAACATTGTGTAATACGAGTATAAACAGCAAATTAGTGGACATAGAGTCACCCGAGAATGAAGGACTGTCTCTTAGAGACTGCGATGATGTTAGGTTTTTTCGTTTTGCTCCTACCACGTCATGTGACGTAGAGCGTAGCTTTCTACAGTACAAACTTTGACAGATAACCGAAAAAGATTTACGTTTGAGACATTGAAAATATATCTTGTAGTAGGTACATTGCAATTCGGTACTGTAACTGCACTTCCTAAAGACGACCAATAGGATAAATGAAAAAATTAAAATTGCTACATGTTTATTTCCACCATTAACGCTGTGTATAATTGAACACAAATGCTTATACAAGACAGGAGAATAAATGCTTTTCACATTCTTTTGGCACTGTCATTGTGTAATTACTTTCAAAATGTCCATATGTGTACGTTTCCCCATACTACCGTACTTTATTCTAAATAGCAACATTGTTACCTCAATACATCTCTACCTTTGACTACCTGCGGCGAGTCAACAACTTATAGTACAAGCACAGTAAACTTATTATATCGGGTCCAAAGCCTCGAAGCCTGGTTTCCACACCTGTGGAGTAACGGTTAGCACGTCTGGCCGCGAAACCAGGTGGCCCGGGTTCGATTCCCGGTCGGGACAAGTTACCTGGTTGAGGTTTTTTCCGGGGTTTTCCCTCAACCCAATACGAGCAAATGCTGGGTAACTTTCGGTGCTGGACCCCGGACTCATTTCACCGGCATTATCACCTTAATTTCATTCAGACGCTAAATAACCTAGATGTTGATAAAGCGTCGTAAAATAACCCAATAATAATAAAAAAAATCGAAGCCTGGTCATAAGTAAAGGGGGGAAAGATGTGCGTTTTGCCTTAAGTTCAGTGTCAACGGACTATACTGTTTCATTCACTCATGTAAACAGCGGCAAGAGAGTACAGGCTGGTAATGAGAACCTCATCACTACATTCAATCGATCTAGAAATACTGGAATGAAATTGTAATATAGTTATTATGATTTAAAACTTACCTCAAATGTTACCTGTTACCGCCTGATGATTAAAGGATGCATTACACTGAACTACAATATACATTCGTAAATTATCGAAAAATAAAGTTCGACGTCTCTCGCTCAAACAGTTTTTCGACATCGAAAAGCTACTTTCCGTGTCACAAGATGTCAGAGGTGCACATGAAAAAAGCGCCGTAGTATCGTAGTTTATCCGTCCACTCAAAATGTTACACATAACTATATAACCGGTATTTTTTGCAGAATTTTTGGAAGTTTTCTTTCACCTTTTCACATATAAAATGTGGATTATCAAGTTTCTTGAACGAAATATTTGCAGAAACTATCATATTACATAAATCCACATTAAATTCAGACCGTGTCTGTTTTCCATTATTTGATGTCGAAGACGTTTGTACGTTTTCGGTATGTTTCTTGCTGTTATAATGTCGCTCTATGTAATATTTCCTACGTATTTTAATTTCACATTTGCGCACGACACAGAAAATATTTTCCCCTTGCAGTATCAAAATATCTCTTCCGTATTCATTTCTTAGACTGTTTAATTCCAAACCCTTCGACTTAGGTATTTTACATCATTTTTACACAACACTATCACCTGAACAAAGACAAGAACAATATTGTAAACACCTGGCTTTCTTTCCTATGAGACTAGAAGTTGACACTGAAGGTCATTTGTTGGTTCCTACTTGTACTGCTGTCCTCTCATAGTGCATTTATTGTGCTTGTAACTGTGAAGTCATCCATACTTCAGACCAAACTAACCTGTATCGCGTGGTAACGCACATCTTTCCGCCCTCTATTCATAAGGTACAGAGTCTTTAATCTGCAGTATAGAATGAGCCTTGACCTATATCTCCAACTCTGCCAAGATAATACTGCGATTAGCGGGTCTCTGCTTATTTCGCTAAATATTAATCCTTTTTCCATTAACATAAAGTCATGGAAGTGTAACCCTTTTAGAGCCGGCAGATGAAGGAATTACTTTGAATAATGTAGCGACTCTGTTCTGCAAAATTTAAAACGTTCTCTATACTTGAATCCACACTACTCTTTCTTTCCATCTTGATGTATACGGAAGTTCCGCCTACTTCATGGAGTTAAATAAAATTTAGTGCAGATGCCAGCAAAAAGTGAACGAAAAAGAGAGATGCGCTCTTGTTCATTTTAATATAAAAACGTGCAGGCCTTATGTTGCAAGCTAATGTTTAAATAGCACACACAATTTGTGCAACAAGTCGATATAGGCCTATTTATTGCAGCATAACGTCTTTAATAATCTAACTGAATTGTTCGTATATGGGTCATTTGCAAAATTTTTATAACAAAAGGACGATTGAGAACGTCAAAATTAAAGTACTCTTTAGTGCATATTCTGCAAGTATTAATATAGTGCAATGTCTCTGCCGTAGTAATCAGCCACTGTACACTCATCTTGCTTTACAGCATTCTCTACAAGTATCAATGAATCTTTGATGGCACGACTAAATGTCAGGTGTGTTACAGGACAAGACAATGGATCTTTTATACAAATAGAATTCCTTTATTTTTATATCAGACATTCTTTAAACAGTGTAGGCTATGGGTCTTAGAATAGTAACAGAACTAACTTCAGATCAAAAATGAACAAATATTTTAAATATCTTAATATTAGATCTGTTACCTAATATAAAAATAATAACTTGTTCAGTAACTAACAGAAAACCATTCTTTCAGTAACAATTATCTTAGTAGATTGACCTTAAGGCGAAGATATTTGAGCCTTACTTTCTTTAATGATATATAATTAGAAAAAAATAAGGCACTGTTTTGAATGATGTAACAAACATGGCATGGAGTAACAGATCTGACAGGTAACAGACATGACAAAGCAAACATAAGCATGTGCTAATCTAAAATGTGTTTGTTTAAAAATCTTCAAAATAGCAACTTAACTACTGCACACGTGTACTATTATTATTATGTCCTCTCGATCTTGAATTTATGTGTTGTTCTTTGTGGAAAAGACAACATAAACAGATCTGACAGAGTAAAAATGCACGCTTAGACTAAAACACAAAGTAAGAGTATGATATACAAACTTGCCAAATCAAAATGGAAGGAAGTAACATAGGATGGAAACAGAGATTAAGAAAGGAAAAGAGTAAGAGATAACAAAATAATTATGTCAGGTGAAGAATACAATGTGTGCAGTTCTGTGTTGTGTAACCTTCTCCATTCCCCTGTAACTTCATCTCTCTTAGTCCCAAATATTTTCCTAAGCAACTTATTCTCAAACACCCTTAACCTATGTTCCTCTCTCAAAGTGAGAGTCCAAGTTTCACAATCATAAAGCACAACCGGTAATATAACTATATATATATATATATATATATATATATATATATTAAAAAGAAACCTTGTTACTTATACAATTGAATATAAAATTACCATCAACCTGGATTATGTTCACCCTTCGCTTCGGAACAAGTTTACCTATGTTAACTATTGTAAAAAAATGAAAAAGAGCAAAGAGAAAACATTAATTGTTGTATAATAATCAGAAAATGTACAAATTATGATGCAGTGACATTAATGCAATAAGCATATTGACATAATATTTGTATCCCATGAGCAAGACAAGGGATTTCGAGCACCATAAAGTAACGCTAAAATACTGTATACTTATATAGCCAAAGGTGTAGTGAACTTTGACCGAGCTACTGCACTCATCAAGCAGGTGTAGTGTTCAATCAATGAAAATTACACGCAAATTGTTGCAAAATTATTTCAGAACCTGCACAGCTCTTGTTCTGTCAGAGTGTGAACACCAAGTAAACAGTGCAGTTGTGTGTCAGTCAGCAGTTCGTGCATATTTGAGCCGTTCAGAGTTGAAGTGGTGTAAGTCAAAATTGGGTAATGAGGTGTAAAGTAAAAATTCGCAAAGTAACAATTGATATGTCCTTCGTGCTTCCACTGACTACTAATAGTTTAAATAAATTCAATATTAATTGCTACTTTACGCTGTATTTTACAGCATGTTTACTTTAACCCTCATTACCCATTTTTGACTTACGCCACTTCTGCTCTCAACGACTCATTTATTGCTGAGATATGTAGAAAAATAAAACAATTACAGTGCATACAAAATTAGAAGCGTGTATTTCAGAATTTAATGGTGTGTTTATTATTGAAAACAATAAACTATTCTGCAAATTTTGTCAACGTTTTGTGCCAGATTCTAGGAGTTTCAACGTAAAGCGTCATAAGTGCTATTAAACACAAACGTGCTTAAGATGACAAATTGAATTCTGAGACTCGAGTTACACTGCCTCGACTGCAGTGCGACCTGTCAATTCGTACCTCAAATTTCTTGTCCTACGTATCACTAGATGACGTCATCCGCTCCAGCTAAAGATTATGGTGGATATTTTGATCCTTTATCTGTCGATCGCCGTTAACTTTGTTGGAATTTGTCGTGAACTTTAGAAATTATAGACGCGACAGAACTCGTCTGAAAATGTATCTGTCGACTTTCTGGGATGGTACCCTGATACTGGACCGAACTTATAGACGTATTCACGTCAAAATAATGGATATAACACAGTGAAGTTACAAATAAATGTACTATCGAACACACAACCTGATGACGTCATCGGGGGTGTAGATGTAAGTGACGTGCCTAATTTCATGTATGCTCCTACTGTGGCAGCCGAGAGATGGAATAATTTCCATTCTCACTTTTGTAGTCATTTTTCAACCAATAACTTATTAGTCTTTCTCAATACTAGGTGAGCATGGTAAGAGATTATCACCTAAGGCAAGAGGATAAACGCAAGACGAAGGAAATTGATTCAGTCCCTGTGGAAGATAGGAAATCTCCGTAAGTGCAATATCCTGATGAAAATCAAATTAGAGTCTCCTAAAATACTAAACGGAAACATTATTCCTCGTATCATTTTTACTTTTTCTTAAATATTTTTATTATAGATATATTAATTTGTCCTAAAGAATTTATCTGTAATATTGACACTCAATATTTTAGGAGAAAAATTCGCTCCGGCGCCGGAGATCGAACCCGGGTCCTTGATTCTGCGTACCAAGCGCTCTGACCACTGAGCTACGCCGAATTCAATCCACAGACCGGATCGAATTCTCGAATATTAAGTGTCAATATTACAGATAAATTCTGTAGGACAAATTAATATATCTATAATATTCTCTTAGCTAGCAGTGCATAATAACTGTGGATTCCCGGGCAACAAGTCATTCAGCTGAGTGCGCTCCTAGTATAATGGCAGTTGACATTGGATACACGTCAACATATACTGTATATGCCTAACTTGGAATCAGGCCACAAAAGGAAACATCGAAGGAGGAGAATTCGTACCGGTCTGTGGATTGAGTTCGGCGTAGCTCAGTGGCCAGAGCGCTTGGTACGTAGAACCAAGGACCCGGGTTCGATTCCCGGCGCCGGAGCGAATTTGTCTCCTAAAATATTAAGTGTTAAATGTTTTTACTTTTTCTTACCCACTACTCTACTTCTCTTTTATACCTTAATTTTTATCTTCCTCTTCATTGTTGTATTTATTCCATTGCTTCTCCTATGTCATTCTCAATCTATTTATGATTTTCATTTTCATATTTCTTAATTTTTCTATATTTTCTTTCGCCCTTTTCTTCCTTTCCCCCTTCATTTATTCTTTTTTATGCTTGCTTTCTTCAACTTTTTCTTTCTCTCCCTATACGATAATAGAAGGAGAAATGGGAGAAGAAACAATTATAAGGTACGTTATCTTGCAAATATGCTAAGGATTTTGGGCCTGTGAGGAAGAATCTATGTAAGCTCCAAGCCTCCTGGTCACTTGTCTCACTCATTTTTCACCATTCCGCTGAAGAAAGTTTTGAAGGGGAAAAAAAAAAATCCGAAAATGGATGTAACCTAATAGCTATTACACACCATACAATTTTCTCCTTATATATAGATAGATGGATTTATTCAGCAATATTATGCATACAGATGTACTACACTGTCAGAATTTGCTCTTAAATCCAATGCACGGGTCTTTTGAGCGTATGTGCTTTACAAAACAAGTCCTACTTAGTAGATTTCACTCCCTCACCTAAGATTAAATCCAACCACTCTCCAAAAGAACCACAGATTAATATGAAAATAGTATAAACAAAACACATTATTTCATATATCCTAACCTAACATACAAACAGGCATAATAGTGTATAATTCAAAAGTTACCATTAACTCTTCGTCAGTTCGTATCATAAACTTCAACAGCTGATACTCTAAGCTGTCTCGCCTTCAAAAGAAACAATCTAGTCTTCTGTTCGCATCCTCTATTCCCCATGAGTTCAAGACATGCAATCGAATCTCTATTCCGACTTAGCATCGAGAGTGGTAGATATTTTCTCCGGATATGTTTTGTTTTGTCACAGTGTGCTAAAATGTGCCTTCAAGAATCCTTTTCCACACACAATGGACAGATGCGTTCTCCTTCTGCGGTGACAATCTTAGCCACTCTAAACCTGGTCTATTTATAGTATATCCTACGGTAGTCTTTTTCTTGCCTCTTTCTTTCTTTATGTATTTATATTCTCTCTCTTTTTCTCTCCTTAATCTCTTTGCTTCTTTTATTCTCTTTTGTATCTTCTTTATTTCTTTTGTTTTCACCCTTGTTTACTTGTTACTATTCTTGTATTTTTAATTGGTTATTTGTCTTGCTGTAATATTTTTCAAACGCATATTTAATGAGCGTATACTTCTTAGAAACAAATTTTTATAAGAAATAACCGCCACTTTATCGAAGTTACGTCACTGAGTTTAGCGCATCCGCATTTCTATACTGGATTGCAGCCTTCTCGACGGAGGGAGCCTTAACAATGTAATAGCGCACTTGTTATCAAGATCCGCACGCACACTCGTAATCTCTGGCGTTGCGATTATAGGCTGATTATAGAGGAGAAACCAATACAGTCGCAATAGTCTGGCCCTCGTGGGGTCAAATAAATAAATGAAGCTTAGGAAGAGCTAATTCGTGCCAAGCAGATCTTCTCAATTATCACAATCTTACCACCGTCACTCCCCGACATCGTTATCGCCCGCTTCATTACTTTCATTCTTCCACTTCTTCTTGATAAGCATTGGTGTTTCTTTGGCCTCTTCCCACTGTAAACATCACCATCTCTTTATTCGTTTTCCCGAGATAGTGATTTGGTCACCATAAGGCAGTATTTTATCGTTGACGGGTAGATTTAAGGGCCAAAAAAGTACAATCTTAGAACTTGGTGCATGAGCGTTATGAAATAAATAAAAGGTCTGAATGGAATTCCAACAGGGAAGTTTGGTGATTTAATTTCGTAAATCGTGTTCCTAGTGGTTAGCAACTATCTACGGATGCATATTTGCTACGTATTGAGCTTCGCGATCTTAGTGGTTAGCAACTATCTACGGATACATATTTGCTAGGTATTGAGCTTCGTGACTGTATATAGTAGACTGTGCTGTAGTCAAGTAGCTGTTCCACACTGACGGCTTGAAAGGTGGTGCCAGATGAAATTTGAATCGAAGAAGGACCAAGCTCTAACATATCTCTGGTCTCTGGTAGGAGGCTGCAGGATTGCTTATCAGGTAGGAAAATCAGTCTCATTACTTTATTGTCCTACCTCGCAAGATAATATTTATGATGATGATGATGATGATGATGATGGTGGTGGTGGTGGTGGTGGTGGTGATGGAGACTGCGAAGTTACCTCACATCGAACAGAAATGTAATATTTTAACATAATTATTACTTGCTATAATTACTAATATAAATCTTAACGACACTTGAACAATGACAAAATCTCTGTTAAGTTATACTAGCGGTTTAAAAACGCGAGAAGTCTTTGTGTAACTTACTAACTGAATATTCATACGACGCGCTAGGAACAGTTTCAATTTGATTAAGGCTTACCTACAAGTTTATCTTTCATGTGAAGACACATTTGTTGTTACCATCTTTCAACGCCACTTCTGTACAATTTTCTTAATTGGGACTTTGCGAGGGGATTGCAGGGCGAGTATTTGCATACGTTGTAGTTGGAATAGAATGGAAGGAGGTTGCCAAGAGCAGCGCGTGCCGAAGACTGCTCGCATCGAGTTCTGCAAAGTGTGAGGGCGTGGAATTCTGGCTCACAAATATATTTTCCCTTGCACTTAATTTTAATAATGAAATAATATGGGAAAACAACAAAATGTTATGAATAATCATTTCCTTGCAAATATCACCAGATCCTTTGCGATTCATCTTCTAAATTCTAAAATAACGGTTTAATTATTTATTAATGACAATAAAAATTCACTTACAACAATACAATGGAGTTCATTATTCTTATGCAGATGACACAGTTTTACTTTTTGGTGGAAAAACCTGGCATGATGCTTATAATAATTCAAATAATGGACTTAAATTAATAAAAATTGATTTTGATAAATTATCTTTCTATTAACGAAAATAAAACCATAATTGTTCCATTCTCATTATGAAAAATGTAACAAACCTCTTACATCTATATTAAGTATTAAATTACATAACTCTGTTACCTTCTACAATTATTAAGGAATCCTCTGAAGTTAAGTATTTAGGCATAATTCTACACAATCATTTAAAATGGAACCAACACATTAAGTACCTTTGTAACAGATTACGTAAAATACTGTATTATTTTGTTTTACTGAGGAATTACTTGTCATTAAATTTATTACGCACAATATATTTAACTTTATTTCAATCGATAATTATGTATGAAATTATAGGCTCGGGGAGCTTATTTAAATCCAAATTTAATCCACTTTATTTATTACAGAAGAAAATAATTAAAATATGTTTTCATAAAACTATTGATTTTCCATCTCAAAAATTGTTTTCAGACTTTAATGTTCTTAAAATAATGCAAATTTATTATATTGTATTAATAAAATTCATACATAAAAATCGAAATTATTTTGAATTGTATTCGCATAGTTATGAAAGAAAAGATATGAATTCCTTAAGATTGTTTGAACCAAAATGCAATACTGCTACAGTATTTAATTATAGCAGTAATTTAGGCCCAAGAATATATAACAAATTTATATTTAACTATCTTAATCTTGTCAATTCTAATAGTTCTACTATTAAATTTAAAAAGTTATGTATGGATTTTATAAAAATTGAAAAATTATAAATTTAAATGTATATATTCTTATTGCATAGTAGACATAAGACAAATTGTATTATATACTTCTTAATTTCAATTCAGGAATCCACTCCTGAGCAAGAGTTTTACTCTTTCAGGGGTGAGCTAAAGTTTTTTATGTTTATTTATATTTTATGTTACAATTATTAGCAAAATAAATAAATAAATAAATAAATAAATAAATAAATAAATAAATAAATAAATAAATAAATTAGTCTAAGATGTACCTAATGCCTCAGTGTATTAATATGTGACATTTTCACTGTAAATTCTAGTCGAATGTTTGGTTAACATGTTATTTCTTATGTACAGACTAATCATTCTGTTTTCTCACTTGTTTCTGAATATTTGTCAGTGCATTAATTGCTGGAAATTAGTGTTCCTAGTTTAAGCATTTCTGATCGGCTAGTGTAAATTTATGTTTTTCAGACGTTGATGCAACTATTATCTGTGACCAGTAGGCCTATTTATTGCTTGTTTTGAAACAGAGAGAACGGCTATGACGGGGCTTCGATCTCTTGTGATATATGTACAAGATCAGATAATAAGGGTTTCTCTCAGAGTTCAGCCGTTCTCTCAACTTTAAGAATTCAGTTTCACTCACTGTAACGCCCTCTTTCTCTCTCACCCTCTCTATGAGGGCGGGAAGGGAACATCCCTATGCACTGCGACCTGAGGTCTATTGTGCGCCTCTGGGATGAGTTGCAAGCCCACCGACCCCACCTAGAACGCAAGAATTTACAAGTCTTTATACATTAAATAGTATTCCTCTGTTCTCAGAAAGGTAATACAGTAACATCTCCCTCATACGAAACGCGATCCTTCCAGAATTTTTTTTCCGTTTTCACAGGTTTTCGTTTTACAAAAGATTGAGTTTTGGCAAAACTAAGAATAGACTACTGCAATATACTCACTGTAGGAAGAAATGAAGAAGTAATTTGAAATAAAAGTTACTACAGTACATGAAAAGTGAATTTTATTTTCACAATTAACTAATGTAATTGCAGCCTCTCTCTCTCCCTCTCTCTGCGCCCTAGTTTCTCGGCCCCCCACATTTCTTTTAAAGTGCATTTCCGCTACTTTTTTTGAAGGGAACGTTATAGGACATATATCACAAGAGATCGAAGCCCCGTCTACTTAATAAGCTCGCATTCTACATCAGAGTTATTATACGGACACTATTGTTTATGGTTACTGGTGATGTTGTTCAACAGAGACATTAGCAGTTTTAACATGAAATATCTGTCCGCAAACCAGAGCACATACTGTACCTATGGAGAAACAGGATCAGTAAATTTTGTCTACAATGCACTGAGTCAGAAACACGCGTCTTTTACGTACCATAAAATCGATTACACAGAATTCACGGATTAACTTTCCTTCCAAATAATAGCTAAAAAAATAACTAGTATAAACATCGTTCCTTGCTGGGATTGAACCCACAAACATCATATCTAATTAAAAAAAAAGGTAACCGTCATATCACCGAGAACTTACGACAGGCAAACAGAGAGGTCAGGAGTTCATGATGTTGAATTTTAGTGCTTATGGCTGGAGGCGATACATGCCTTTTGTCATTATACCAAATGAAGGTTCGCATTAACAGATATCCGATCAGGATTTATTGCCCGCGGCTGTCGTTACGGTTTATGTCATACTACGAGCTCCACTGATGGAACAGAGGCGAATGTCGATAATAATTTTGAATCAAACACTGCCGAAGTTATCCAGAGCTGAAATGTAAGGAAAATATACGAGAAAGTCGCAAGCTAACGTAAACATGGGCGAAGTGAATCTCGAGTGTGGACACAAGGTAAGAGTTTCCATTCAGTTTTTGCAATGTGGAGCTGATGGCCGAGTCCCAGGGCTGCAACAAATGCTCCTTGGGCCATAACGTACGGCTAGAGCTCGTATTTATATGCATTCATAATGCTCTACAAAATCTTAAAATATGATCTATGATGTATAAACTATTACTATTTGTGAAAAATAACACCTCACAAATGTTTTTACTTTTAAATGTACTAAAAATATGGCACTTTTTAAACCTGAAGCATGCAGAATTGAAGAGTGTGATACCAAAATGAGTTCAGGTCATATTTATGAAAGGACTGGGCTAGTTTTTTATCCACCGGTCTACGGACTGAGCAAGTTTTCAAGTGACATGCACAATAACACGAACTTTTAGACTAGGACTGTCGATATTTTGGACGAAAATGAACTTAAAATATAATGATAGAGATCTAAAAAGAAACAATATACTGTACATGTATAAATCATAAAAATTCCCAAATGGATTTATTTTATTTTCTTGGATTATTTTACGAAGCTGTATCAGCATCTAGGTTATTTAGCGTCTGAATGAAATGAAGGTGATAATGCCGGTGAAATGAGTCCGGGGTCCAGCACCGAAAGTTACCCAACATTTGCTCGTATTGGGTTGAGGGAAAGCCCCGTAAAAACCTCAACCAGGTAACTTGCCCCGACCGGGATTCGAACCCGGACCACCTAGTTTCGCAGCCAGACGCGCTAACCGTTACTCCACAGGTGTGGACTCCCAAATGGAGTGGCGAGTTTTGGGATTACAATCTTCTATTAATTGAAAGATCGGATTATGTAGTTTTTTTTTCTGCTTTCGCGTATTAAATACTAGTATATACACTGATATATGTGTTAAAAGTGGTGTAATCAAGATGTATAATTGAAAGTTCTAAAAAACTTGTATATTTCAATGTGATATGATATGATATGATATGATATGATATATTTCTCAACATACTCGGTCCTGCTGACCTTCACATTTCTGTATTCGGGCCAGCAGTCCCTTACTTACACTATTTACAACTTTAACACAGACGTAATATGACCCTTGAAGCCTGTTTTTTTTACTATGTCTTTCATGTCCCTTCACTTTCACTTAACCATCCTTCTAATTTATTCATTTCTTGTCCTACTTCCCTTCTCTTATTCTCAACTACACTTAAAACTATTCCTACTTTTAACTTCATTCCCCTTTTCTCGTAACTAACTAAATACGGCTTTCTTGTAAATATCATAATACATTTAAACTTATTTAATATAGAGTTTATTTCAATAAAACACAGTTAATCAACTAGGGTGCTATTCATAGACATTTCGCAGCACGCGCTACGAGCGTACTAAGCTAGCCCCGGCTATTCACTGGTTACTTGTACAAAATTCAAACCATATCATATCGCTAACACTGGTTTATGAATACGAAAAACGCTGATCATCCACCGGAAGCCCGCGCTAAAAGGTCTATGCATACGGCCCCTAGACTTTCACTATAGGGGGAAGGATTTTATTAAATCATCAGCCCTCCAGTGAGGGTGACCATAAGGATCCAGAATACAGAACAGTTATGTTTTTTAAGTCCATTAATTAAAAAAAAATTTGAATTTAGGATTCTCTTGATGCCAAAATGTCATATTGACAAATTTATTTTTCTTGAAAATGTAAATGATATTGAATGATATGTAAAGAGTCCCTAAGAATTTGTAATACGATGTTTTGTATTTGAAAGACTTGGAATTTTAATTTCACTAATAGTTGGTAGGTAGACTGTGGAAGGGAATCTCTCGCTGCAATAACATACCTTTGACGACCCACTGATTAACAGGTATGTTATATTTAGAAGAGAGGAAAGGTAGGCATGGTTGATATATTTCTTGTTTTTCGTTGTTGACCTCGTCCGCTTGTGACAGGTTTCTCTCAAAGCGGATGGCTGGATTATACCATAGCCTTATCCTTAACCCTGTCGATGGCTATGATGTCCGCGCGCCTCTTGGAATCTGCGGCCGGAATGTAATGAACCTCTTCATGAACCTCCCAACCAAGGTGTCTTAGAACTTCAGCAGTACTTGTCCTCACTCTATTATGTCTGTTGTTCCGTAGCAGCTCGCTTTTCCTGCAGAATCCCAATACGTGACCAATAGTTTCTGTCTCGTTGCAGTCAGCAAGCCTACAACGGGTTGTATTAAAGGATCTCTATCTTTTACTAACATTAAATCTGAGAATTGCAGGAAACGATGAATGTCATCTTCATGTTTTCCACAGTGAAACTTCTACATCTATCAGATTTTTTGGTAGCCTACATTGAGAATAACATTTCCACAACAAAAAAGTAAAATATAGAATTGTATAAATTCCACATTTCCTCTTACATCAACATCTCTTCTAGCCTGCTGCTTCACCACGCAACAGATTTGCTATCTTACAAACAGAATGGTGCGCAGAATTTTTTGCAAGCAGTGACTGAAGCTTTTCAGAAACGTTTTTTGCAATTCTGTGTGTTTTAGGAGTCAAAGCATCAATAATATTTTGAACTAAGGACGAAATCTCTTGCGCTGGAGAATTATGTGCTTCCAGTTTGCTGTTGCTTCAGATGGACTACTGACTCAAGTCGTACTAAAGCAAGTGAGCTAAGCTATAACGGCGCGTTTTCCACAGGGAATGAATAATTTATAATTGATTATGCTTCGGAAGAAAGCAGAATGTGTAATTTGTAGTGTTACAGAAGAAAATATGTATCAGAATATGCCCAGACTATGGAATTTTTGAAGTGAAATGGGAAAATATGCATTCAATGTAAATGAATTTTAAATAATACAATCATATCCACTAAAAGGTATTTATTAAGTGATTACTATTGTCATGATAATCGAATAAAACCATTTTTCCATATATGTTAAATTAGTTTGAATATAATATGCATTTTGCACATAAATCCGGGCTCTGCTTATGACACAAGCTAAATGCATAAGACCGACAGATATTTCTCGTGCATATTCCAATCATCTTGGAGCATAATTATTGTTCTTGTCATTTAAATACTTCTACCAAACAAATTTAATCTGGAGATTTATCCTTCGAAGAGGTGGAAAAATTCAAATATCTTGGAGCAACAGTAACAAATATAAATGACACTCGGGAGGAAATTAAACGCAGAATAAATATGGGAAATTACTTATTATTCGGTTGAGAAGCTTCTGTCATCCAGTATGCTCTCAAAAAATCGAAAGTTAGAATTAATAAAACAGTTATATTATCGGTTGTTCTGTAGCCTATGGTTGTGAAACTTAGACTCTCACTTTGAGAGAGGAAAAGTGTTATGGGTGTTTGAGAGCAAGGTGCTTAGGAGTATATTTCGGACTAAGAGGTATGAAGTTACAGGAGAATGGAAAAAGTTACACAACGCATAACTGCACGCATTGTATTCATCTGACAATTAGGAACATTAAATCCAGACGTTTGAGTTTGGCAGGCATGTAGCATGTATGGGTGAATCCAGAAATACATATAGAGTATGTTGGGAAACCGGAGGGAAAAAGATCCTGGGAGGCCGAGACATAGATGGAAAGATAATATTAAAATGGATTTTTGAGGGAGAATGGGATATGATTGTAGAGACTGGAATAATCTTGCTCAGAATAGGGACCGATGTCAGACTTATATGAGGGCAGCAGTGAACCTTCGGGTTCCTTAAAAGCCATTTGTAAGTAAGTAAGTAAGTAAGTAAGTTTGGTATACGAAACTACATTTCAACAAAAAATGAGATCTTTATGCAATCGGCCACTGCGGCTGTTACAATCAGTAACATTCCAGTCAGATCTTAAGCCGCTTGTACATGATCAAAATTTTCTTCCAATTCAATACTTTATAAAATCAATGATCAATGTTGAAACAGACAGATGTCAGAGGCTGTTCCATGTTGCTACAAATTTTATAAAATTTTAAAACAGGAATTTCAAGTTCATTGTAACCTAAATAGGCCTACCTAGCAAATATTACAATATAAATTTGTAAATCCTTTTGAGAATAACTAGGATACTGTATACGAAACAATATTTATATTACTTTACTTACCTCAAACGAGCAATATTATGATTACATATTGTTCTAACACCAAAATATTTACTATTAGTATTATTCTGGTTTACATGTTAGAATCTTCTTCATTAGAAAAATACTGGTACCTATTCGAAATATGTGCATTTGCAATTTTCTGACATGCATTATTTTTCATTTTGTTGTGGTATTCTACACAATCCACGCACAAAGATATGTGTTAGTTTATATAATTAAATTACAGTAAATCGCAAAAAACTTATCTCGGCCAGGGCGGCACTTTTTTAATTCACATAAAGTTTTCAATCCCATTGGTCAATTCCTTCAAAGAATTGTCAAGTCTTTGATCGATTAGAGATGTTATTTACATTCAAGATATCAAAGACTTTTAAAGTATTTTAAGTGATTTAATTATAAAAATCGTAAAGTACTAGCAAGTCTTGATAAGTCTTGTAAAGCGTTGAATTTTACCAAAATTTTATTGTATACAAACAGCTTCATAGTCCCAAAATTTGTACAGAGACGTTGCCTATTATATGCTGAAGTTGAAGACTCCAAAAATGTCTGCAGATGAAAAATAACTGCAAATGCTTTTATGAGGAAAATAAAACTTGATTCATATTATAATGGTATTATTTTCAAAATATCCTATAGAATACCTGTATTTCTCATGGAGTAAATAATGTAAATCATAAAAAATTCTGTAGTAACAACCTCCACTTGCTCCTTCGGCTTTTACGCGCCAATGAAGTTCATGGACTTAGTGTCAAAATCGGACATGCATTGCTTAATAAAAGTATTTTTATTAGTGTCCTATTCCGCCTTAGGGCCCGTACACACAGACTGGAATTTCTCGAAACGGACATTTATTCGAATCGATTTCTTGCGGACAACAGCGTACACAAGGTTCGATTTTTTCCCGTGCCTAATCAAATTTAAGTCAATACACTGGAAAAAAATCGAACCGTGTGTGTGAGCACGAAATGGATTCGAATAAATGCCCGTTTCGAGAAATTCCCATACGTTGTGAACGAGCCCTTACAGTGTGCAATATTTCAAATGAGACAATTTCTATAACAAAGAACTTCTACAGGCTTGTATGTTTAGAATAGCAAAGCGGGTGGATAACATAATACGAAGGCTTAATTTCTAAATCTTGTACTTGAAACATACATCTAAGAAACTTGATCTTCGCAGTTGATGATGTTGATTACGACATAGCATGGCTCTCCACTAAAGTGATGTTAACATAGTTTGCAAAGACTACTTTTTCTTCCGTCTTAACAACATCGGAGCGGAAGGGAAGTCGAGCTTTTTGCTACTCATCCTTAACTTACAATTCAATCTGAAGCTGCTTCCTCAGACGCTTTCAGAGAGTCGAGGATGCGCCCTAAAGAGTCGCCTCTACGCCGCTTTACCGTATAAATAATTCATTGCTCAGCCATAGCTGTCGGCTTTTTACCAAGAGGAACATGGGATCGATCCTCTGCTAGAAGTTTTAAGATTTACTTTAAATAAATTGATTGACAGGCAGGATTTTCACCAAGTCTTTGGAATTCTGTTCTTTCACTATTGACATATCATCAGTTTACAGTCTCTAAATATCCTGAGTCAAGTTTGGAATTTGTTAAAAATTTACATTAGCTACACATCTGAATAAACTTCATATTGAAGAAATATTTTACGTTCAATTTTAGGAACAGCTGCAGAGTTACGTTATTTGAATGGCTAGAACTTCAGTTTTCGCGCCGGAGACCAAGATTCATATTCAAATGAGAGAAAATGGAATTTATTATGGACGAAGATGTGTTTGGGGCAGAATTTTAAGGGATATTCCCGTTACTTCTGTCCAAATTTCGCTAACTCTTCATTATTCGTTACCATTATTATTCTGGTTTCCGTAGATCACTTTCGCAGGTTGCATTCCGGCAACATTTGTGGCAGCTAAATAATGTACTACAAAGTTTTCATGCGTTGACATTAGCTGGGTTGTTTGAGGTCAGTAATTGATCACAGTCAATATACTCCCCGACAGGGTATCCAACCCTTGACCCGCGAAAGAAAGCTCCACAAAAATATTAATAAATTTGGAAACGTATTGTAATTGTAGCAACAATTGAGGTAATAATAATAATAATAATAATAATAATAATAATAATAATAATAATAATAGTAATAATTTATTTATTTAATCTGGCAGAGCTAAGGCCAGTAGGCCTTCTCTTCCGCCCAGCCAGACTCTAATTCTAATTGAATACAATTGGTTACATAGGTATGCAGTTGTAAAATCAGATACATCACTTTTTTTTCGAAAATGAGTTAATGTTATATTTCATATCTTCATATGATTCCACAACTGCTATAGTATTGTTATGCTCCAAAGCCAGATACATCACATGGATTTGCATTATGAAAGAATAGTATTGGTTGCAGATCCTTGGTTCCTTGCAAACGTTTTTCCTTCATACTGAAGAATTATGTTTTAGTGATGTATCTGATTTTGCAACTAAACGCCTCAATTGAAATATCATATACAGGGTGTTTCTAAATTATACCGACAAACTTTGGGATCGGATAGATAACCTTTTTTACACAGTTTTTGTTAAGGAATCCATGGGCTGCTACACTTCCTTTCAGAGCAAGAGGAGTTTATGTCATTATATGGTTCGATCGTACAGGAAGGGATTGAAGTACAGTAATTAGCGGACTCGAGCTGATGCTGCCCGCAATACACTTCGGCACAGATAGATTCCGTCCCCTTATGCGTGGAGTTACTCTATAGATTCCCAGGACGGACCATAGTATTGTCCCTTTATCCTCAGTGTGGAAAGAACAAACTTCGAAAGCTGATAAAGATATCAATATTGATAAAGATATCAATATTGATGATGATGATGGTGATAATGGTGATGAAGATTATGATGATGAAGAATATGATGATGATGATGATCATCATCATCATCATCATCATCATGTTTTAGGTATAATTGGGGTGCAGAACTCCTTGTTCGAAAGGTGCCACAAGAATGAGTGAGGTAGCTATCTCTATAACTGAGATGAATTCAAGGTCCTCACCCCTCTCCATTTATCAGCGTCCAATAAAAGTCAATCAGAAGTCCCCATTTCGAATACTGAGACCCATTTGCTGGAGGGCAGGAAGAAGATGTAAGGGCTGCCAAGAGGGGACACTCACAAGTTGTTCTCTTTCATTCCTGTCACCCTCTCGGCTTTCATCCCTTTTATATCCAACACTCCCTCCCTTGTCTCATCTTCTTGCCGCACCCTCTAGCCCTCAGGAACATTTACTTAGTTCCCATGTGTACAGTCGCTGCAAAAGAAATTAAGAATATAGCCACCTATTGCAGTTGTTCTCAAGTTTTCCAGTGCTCCATTTCTCTAGAGGAAAATACAAGTTAGAGCCCTCCCTATCATAGCTGGTTCTTGTTATCTATAATACGTGACTTGGGCGAGGGTGGGCCCAGAAGCCTAGAGTTGTTACTTCTGATGAAGAGAAAGGCTACGTGTTGGCCAACGTGGTATAAATCTTTATAGCTATCCATCATTTGGTGAACACTTGAACTCTTTAAATTATAGTATTCGAATTATGTCGGAGACGTAACCGGCATTTAACCTGATAGGCAATACAGAAGACATTCAAGAAGTAAAGAAAGATTTATTAGAATTTAAGTAGAGACACACGCAAGTAATGCCACGCAATAAAATGTATGCTAGTCTTGCTGCCCTTTTATCCGAGACTCTTGGATTCAAACCAGGCTAGGGCGATATACAGAGTTTTTCATAAGTACATGTAAATACTTTGTGATGTACTGTAATGCAGAGGTAAAAATAATACTAAAATGGTCTATATAGCTTTTTCTGGAAATGCTTAATTTCCTAGTTAATACATAATGCAATACCTTGCTAGATTAAACAACATAACTACATGTAATTACTTGTGAGTGTAATGTAGAGGTACAGGTATGATTAAAACTTCCTTTGACACTTTCTCAGGTGTTGCTTTATTTCTGAGTTATGCAGAAAAATAGGGAAAACAAGTGCAACACGAAGTAAAAGTAATTTTTCTCAGTGCTTTTGTTTGGAGTTATGCAGAAATATAGGAATAACAAATGCAACAGAGACTAAAACTTTAAACTTTCTTAAAAACTGAGCAAAACCATTTCAACTGCAGTCATCTGAAACCCCGTCACTTCCATGCAAACCATTACATCGATTGCTTTACATGGACCCTCCCCATCCTTTATCACAGGCTCAATTGACTGCAGTGGCAGAGACGCGAACCTGCGATCTTAGGCACGATATGCTGGCCGGACTTACAGTATCTTATGCGCCTTAAACCGCTTGGCTAACGAACCCAACACGAATTTACCCGATTATGCAGATATACGAACCCCTGGTTAATAGTTAGGCATTTGCGTGCAATAGTGGCATAAGTCTTCCGGCTTCTAAGGGTTAAAATGGCTTCATTCGGGAGAGAAGCAAAGTTGGGATACCGTATAGTAGATATACGAAACGTGAAATAACCCTATTCCAGATAGAGGGTTCCTGGCAAAATTTTTCCGCTAGTTCTTGCCACTGTCAAAATTTGTATGTAGTGCACTGGGTTCATATCAGTGACGAAAGTTCGCGTGGGCTCGTCTGACACTACATCACTAGTCCATATCAGTGTCCTGTACGATCATTTGGTGATAAGTAAAGCATGTTTTGAAGAATAATATCTATACTAATAATAAAACTGTAACCAACATTTTTCTGGTAATTTTCGCTTTTTCAAAAACAATTGGTGTTAGCATGTATAATTAACTATCCCGAGACCAAAAATCGCATTTTTGAAACTTTTGTTTGTATATCTGTCTGTCTGTTTGGATGGATGTTTGTTACCTTTTCACGCGATAATGGCTGAACCGATTTCCATGAAAATTGGTATATAAATTAAGCTGGGTCCCACTTAGAATTTAGGTTATATTGCATTTAAAAGACTTCATTTAAAAGGAGAGTTAGAAAGGGGTCCTGAAGTCAATAAATCGAAATATGTTGCTTATTGATTTTTTTTATAAATATATTATATTACGAGTGCAAAAGTTGTTGTTCCATTTTTGCCAAATAATCAGCTTCTTCAATATCTTCTATGTCAAGATTTTAACATATCGTCGTTGTTCCGGCAATAACTCCTATGTGACATATTTATCGATTTTCAGATTTTTGCTCTATTAAATAACATAAATAGTGATACAGCAAATAATAAAATCTCCTAGGCCTATACGTAATTATATTTCTTTCTTTTGAAAAAGTAAGGATTCACAATCTCCTATGCACTACTGCCTTAGAAGAAAAAATGTGTTTTCTCTTCCTACTGAAAAATTTAATATTTTACATATAGGAGTTATTACAGGAACAACGACGATATCTTTCTGTAATAATGTCTTGTTGAAGTTTTCTGCAAGATCTAATATATATTGTGATGTCACACAAACAGGGAGCGGTTTCAGTAGTCCAAAGCGATGATATTTGCGTGATATACTTTGGCCGGAAATGTGTCATATAAACGGTAGAGGCCAGTAAAGTTTAGTTCAGTGTTGTTGGCCCTATGACATTATGATATACAGAAATGCACTTCTATTACGAAGAATGAGCTTGTTTTTATTTAATACTTTCAATGTGAAAGGTAAATACGACCAACTCAATTTAATTTCATAAATAAACAACAAAAACTGTTACACTTCTAAAGAAATACTTACTGTGAGCATTACTGTGCACCAAGCCCTCCTGACAACTCTGCCTACTGATGTGCGTAAAGTTGGCCATGTGTTGCCAAGGGAATTTGTTTCAAAACGTCTCCTTGAACCAAGCCCAAGCATTCGGTGTGTCAATTAGTATTCAAGTGACCTGCGAGCTGTAATCAGAGGCAAGTGCCTCTACCTCTCAAACGATGCGATTCATGCCATAAGTATATTAAGCAAATATCGTTTTGGGCCACTGAACCCGCTTTCAGTCTATGTAACATAATTTCTGATACCGTACATCTGTATATTCTAGTGCAATTTTCGAATGTGGCCATTCTTCTATTATTATGTCCAGAATTTTGTCATTTCTGATCTCGTTGATATAGTGAATAAAAACCTTTGAACTTTTACGATTAGTCAGTTCTACTCCCTCCATTTCTTGTTGTACAGTAATTTGATAAATTTTAAGAGACAAAATATTTTCTTCGGAAAACGTATTATTAGTCTTTCTTGTGTTAAATGTTATATTACCTTGTTAACATGTTTCAGCCTGCTATTGGCCATCATCATAACTGGTTGTTGCTGGTCTGGGCGCGTTTTGTTTCGTTTCCTGTGGGGGTGTGCTTGTGGAGTGTAATGTGGAGTCAAAGAGTGTGTGTATTCTGAAATTGAGTTGTGTGTTGAGAATTTCATTTGGATGTTTTTTGTGTGTCTGTATATTTCGTATTATTCTAGTGTGTTTAGTTTCTCGCTTTTTGGTTGGATGTGTAGAATTTCCATGTCTGCGTTGATGTCTCTGTAGGTGTGGTTAGCATTTGTGATATGTTCTGCATAAGTGGAAGTGTTTTGTAATTTTGTTATGGCTGTGATGTGTTCTTTGTAACGTGTTTGAAATTATCTGCCTGTCTGTCCTATGTAGAAGTTGTTGCAGGTGTTGCATTTGACTTTGTATACGCCTGTGTGGTTGTATGGTTGTACATAGGACAGATAGCAAGATAATTTCAAACACGTTAAAAAGAACACATCACAGCCATAACAAAATTACAAAACACTTCCACATATCCAGAACGCATCAAAAATGCTAACCACACATACAGAGACATCAACACAGACATGGAAATTCTACATATCCAATCAAAATGTCAGAAACTGAACACACTAGAACAATACGAAAGATATAGATACACAAAAACACAGCCAAATGAAATTCTCAACACACAACTCAATTTCAGAACACACACACTCTTTGACTCCACATTACACTACACAAACACACCCCCACAGGAAACGAAACAAAAGGCGCCAAGAGCAGCAACAACCAGTTCTGATGATGGACAATAGCAGGCTGAAACATGTTAACAAGGTAATATAAAATTTAACACAAGAAGGACTAATAATACGTTTTCAGAAGTGATATAGTGTTCAAAGTTGTGTAATCAAGATGGAAAATTTTTTATTTAAGAAGAAGATATCTTGTTGCAATTTCCAACGCTGTAATAGGCGTAGTTTTCACAGCAACAGTAATTATTCTCATAGATTTTGGATCAGTTATAGCTCTCTTCTATTGACAGATATCAAATTCTCAAAACCTATATGATTGGATTATTTGGTTATTTATCGGCGCTGTATCAACTACTAAGTTATTTAGCGGATTGAATTAATATTAGGTTATATGTACATCTCAAAGCTGTTATTATTGTTATTCTTATATTATTATTGAAACATTTTATAATTTTAATGAGATGCTTTGCATAGTACCCCTTGCTAAATATATTCAATTAAATAATTTTATCGATTTTATCGAAGGCCTTCTAATTATCTACTAATGATATCTTATTAAACACCAAATTATAACCATACATAATTTTTAAAAATGATTTCACTTCTCATTCCTTACGCTACATATTTTTTTGGGTTAATATCAAATTCCTTGGTTATATAACAAATGGTTGCAAAAGCGCCTAAAAGGAAGGAGAGTGAAGAGGGGCAAAACCATTGGTCTGGAACAAATGGTTTAGTCCCCCGCGTTCTTTCTTGTTCACAGATGTTAATTCGGGCGTGCAATAAACGATGGCGCTGCAGTAGAGGCGCCGTTCCAGTGTTTTCTCCCGCCCACTAAGTAAAATATACACTTCCCCTTGTAGCTTCTTGTTGGCAGTTCTTAATGAGAGCCGCGAAGCCATACAAACCTCCCCTCGGAGAGCTTCTTGCTCTTGTGTATTGTAGCGCCGCTTTCAATCTGCAGTCCGCCCGCCAATCCATCTTGAAATAAAAGCGAATGTGAAGATTCAGTAAGCCAAACTTTTTCCACAACGACGCCTATAGTTGCTCCAGGTATCCGCAGCTTCTCTTATTTATTACTGATCGGCGAATGCATTCTGACCGCAACATATATTTGCATACGAATAGGTTTTTGTGCCCTTACCTTGCCAGCGATATTTTTTCTTCACATCTAGAACTTTCTATTCAACACTTTAACGATGGTAGAACATTTCACATCTCATCGGCATTCATCCTCTAAGCTTGTGAGAACGCCGTAATTCTTAAAGTAAAAAACCAGATAAATTTATTTTTATTTATTTAGCTAGCAAAGTGAGTACAAATTAAAATTATAAAACAAAAATGTTTCTAGCCACTACCGTAAGAGCCAGGGCAGGCTCGTGTACGGTGTGGTCTTAGCCAATAATTTCTTTTTTATTTTATTGGGTTATTTTACGACGCTGTATCAACATCTAGATTATTTAGCGTCTGAATGATATGAAGGTGATAATGCCGGTGAAATGATGCCGGGGTCTAGTACCGAAAGTTAGTTACCCAGCATTTGCTCTTATTGGGTTGAGGGAAACCCCGGAAAAAACCTCAACCAGGTAACTTGCCCCGACCGGGATTCGAACCCGGGCCACCTGGTTTCGCGGTCAGACGTGCTGACCGTTACTCCACAGGTGTGGACCTTAGCCAATAATATAACATACAATTTACAAAGATAGTTTACTAAATACAGTAATTAACTTAATTTAAACTGATAAATAACACACGAGCGAAGAAAAAGTAAGAAAGAGAAAAAGAGAGAAAACAACACATTTATTATAAATTTGACAATCAGACCGAAGCCAGTGATATGCAATAAAACATGAATATAGTCGACAGAAATAAAATGGCAAAAAAAAATACTCACACATTTTTTATTATTGTATATCATGAATAATTTCATAAATTTCTTTTTTAAAAGGTTCAATTTTAAAATATTTCAAATTTGGAAAATGGTTTTTAATTTTATTATAAAGTCTTGGGCTGAAACTGGCACCATGTTTATGTGCTGCACTTGTATGGCATTTAGGCACAAGTAATAAGTGCAGATATGAAATATAACATTATTCTTTGTTTACGAGGGTGTAATTTTGGCAATTTATAAATGTTTTGTTTTTTACTGTACTTTAGGATACATTAATTCCTAGTTTAAACCGGTGAGATATAGTTGTTGTGCATCATTTTAGACACAAAAGTGACCAGTTGACATAACCTAACTCCCCTTGAGAAGACCTCGGGTGTTTTGGTGAGAGCTTAAGTTTACACGTGAGCGAATTACTTAAGCAAGACTCCGCTCTGTTTTTCTGTTTGTTTGTTTCTTTTTCTGCTTGTTCATAGATCAAGTATTGCAAATTAATCTATGGCAAAGATATATTCAAGGGTTAAATTAAGTGCAAAATACACATCATTCTCCTAGTCGTGTGAACCTGGAGCCGCCCGAATGAAGACTTACAAGGAAAGCACTCGAATTGTCAGAAAGAAAAATTGGATATTTTTACATCATTAAAAGGAGCTAATGACGTAGTTATCGAATCTAAACCGAAACATATATTTTACTTCGTTTATGTTGAAATCAAACTCACACTTCGGCCCGTTTTGTATGTGGATAATTGTTACAATATCGAGATGTTAGGCCAGTCGAAGTAGCATCGTCTAGAAAATGCTCCAAACAACCAGGAACATGAAATTCGTGCCAGCGACTCGAAATGAACACATTCTCGTAAACATCCTAGGGAGCCGGAGGGGCGTTCCTGTTCACGCGGACTCCGTCAGACCAGGATGCTTTGGCTGAATCGATAAGATGGCACCTGACAGTGAATCACGTGCTTGATGAACCGTCCCCAGAACTTCAAAAATCATCTCAATAAAAGGAGGTTGCACAATAAACCTAAGGCTGCGGTGCTTTCCTACGAGCTTTCCTCCGAAGGAAAAAAACGCATTCGAAAATCAGATGTTTCTCTTTAGATTCGATAACTACGTTATTAGCGCTTGTTAATGATGTATAAATATCCAATATATCCTTCTGACAACTAGAGTAGTTCCCTTCTTAGACAATTCACGCTACAGGTGACCGGTTATGTATTTTTTGTCTAAGGTAAATAAATAAATAAATAAGTAAATAAATAAGTAAATAATTAATTAAATAATTAAGTAAATAAATAAATAAATAAATGAAGACCACCCTCAAAGAAAGTTGTATATCATATGAAAAAGTGTATGATATACAACTTTCTTTGAGGGAGGTCTTCAAATAAATAAATAAATGAATAAATAAATAAATAAATACACGCGTACTGCAGGTTGAGGAAAACTGGAACATGACAAAATCTAAACTCATGAAGAAATACTATTTCCAAAGGAATTGGGAATATGATTATTTTGTTGTTAAAGAAGACGAAAGAATTGCTTGTTTACTGTGTCTCATCCAATTGATTTCTACTCGTCACTTCAATATTAAACTACATTTCAACAAAGCTCATATTAAAAATTATGGAATAGACGAACTTTCGGGTAAGTTCATTACTACGAACTGTATATTGCTTATTTATTTAAATGTAGTTAAATTAAGGACATCACTCGTTGTGTTCTTTTTGTATTGCAATGAATAGTGACATTTATATTAACTTTCAAGGTTCATTACTTAAATGCTACAAATTTATGTTTTCGTAGGTGATGATAAGAGGAAAGTTTTCGAAAATCTAAAGCAGGCTAGGTGCAAAGAAATCTCAAAGAAACTAGCGACAGAAAATCTAGCATATTTGTAAACCTTGAAACGAGACAACGCATTATAAATATGACTTTATTACAATTCCTTTTGAAAATTACTGATGGACTTTCCACACGCAAAGAATGTCAACAACTCTACGCAGAATAGATCATCCTCAATAGAAGAGGAGTGAGGCTGACGTCATACTTCCTCTACTTACGGGTTCTGCAGGCCTGACTTAGTTTAACTTTTGAGCATCTGCACTTCTTCATTTGAAACAAATATTAGTGAATTAGTTAAGCGTAAATCATGACATAAAAGTCAACGCAATAAATTACGCTTGATTAAAAACAGAGGCAAAAGTATACGTGGGCCATTATTGCCTCTTCATAAGCAGAGATTAAAATTGCAATCCACAGATCTGTCACTGAAAGAAAGGAATTAGTTAGACGTTTTAAAACATAAAACATGCATGAACATGTCATTCTCTTGCAGTGAGTAGGAAGGGGTGAGCCCACTCTCCTCTCTTTTGACAGTATTTGGGCACCCATGTTCTAGGATATGGATGTAGGCCAGAGCGTGATTCGTCGCTAAAGAAACCAGACTCCATTGATCATCTGCCCAATCACCATGTTGCTGACACCACAAAGCACGAGCTTCTCGATTTCCACGTCGAATAGCTGGACACCTCAATAGACGACGGGCATTAAGGTCTCTTTCATGCAGTCTGTTCGTAACAGTCTGGGTTGACACCACCACATTCCCAACATTTTGCAACGCATTTCTTAACATTTTAGCAGATGAAGTCTTTTCTCTCAAGGCTCTTAAACATATAAATTTATATTGTAATTTGTGTTGTAATTCTCGGTTCACCTCTGTGTCGTCTCCTAGATTGTCATATTCGCGATATCGACTTCACATTCTTCATATTAGCCTACGCCTTTTCTAGTATTCATAGCCCTAGCTGCATCAGCTTGTGTTCCACCATTTTGAATCAATCACTCTAAACATGTCATTGAGGCTTAAATGACGACGTTGACCATCCATTTCCACCGTTTTAACAGTTCTTTAATGATTTACACTGTTAAAGTTACCAAACATCTCCATTACCAATAAACTGATTATCCTAAACGTCATATAAACATGTCATCGAGGCTTAAATGACTACTTTGAGCACCAATTTCCACTGTTTTAACAGTTCTTTAATGATTTACACTGTTAAAGTTATCAAACTCCTCCATCACCAATAAATTGATTATCCTAGCTGAGCCACTAAAATAAGAAATTCCGATGTAATAATGTCAAACTAAAACACTGGTTATCACGGTCTCTAGTCAAGTGGATTCACAAATGGAGCGCATCATGCCAGAAGAGTGTATCTACAAAACTGCAAGCTTACATTAGTCATTTAAATATACAGAGTATCCAAAATTGATGTATACACTCTGTGAAATACTATTTCACACCAAATAAATAAGATAGAAATGCAATTTTTGCGGTTTATGATTCAGAAGGCAGTGGAAAGCATGGAAACATGTTCATCTGTTTATAAACAAACATGACGGTGCAATTATCGTTCGATGAACGTAAGCGGATACTAAAATGTTATTGGAAATTGGAGATTGTTGTTGAGGTTCAACGACTTTGGAGGGTTGTAATTGGAACACAACCACAACAAGGTTAACGATCACAAGAATCCGAGACAAGTTTGAAGTCGACTGAACGGTGCAAGATGTGTTGAAAGGGCGGTGTGGAAGAAAGAGAAGTTGCACCGATAACGGGAGTGTTTATGCAGTCATACAGGCTTTTGCACAATCCCCAAAGAAGTCAATGAGGCAATGTTCTCGTGAGATTGATATCAGTAAATGCAGTGTTCATCGAATTTTACGAGCTCAAAAATGGAAGCCTTACATTCCGAGACTTGTCCCCTCACTAAATGAGGACGACCCAGAAATGGATAGGACGAAGAGGAAGTGCTGCGGAGTTCACGCCTCGATCTCCGGATTTAATCTCTCCAAACTTCTACCTATGGGGAGCTCTAAAGGACACAGTGTACGCCACAAAACCACAAACACTGGAGGAACTGAAAGTTCAGACTGAACATGCCTGTAATGATATTCCATTAGCAGTTGGTATGTCGCTCTGTTGCACGTCACTGTTTAGAGCGTACTATGGCAGAATGAGGCCATATTGAACATGTACGGGCTTAAGGAATACAAAACTGCAAATATAGTATTTCTGTCTCATATCGTTGCTGAGAAATAGGGTTTCAAAATATGTATACATCAATTTGGGACACTCTGTAGAATAATTTTTCCTATCCTTGTCTACTTAACAGGGTACTTTCTTTGATTCTTTCTCATGGTTATTGTAATTCTCAAACGATTGTTTTCAAACATAAATAGCTTCCATTAAAATATTTCAATAACGCTGCATTTGTTGACACGGTCTTCTGGTATGATGCCCTCGATACGAATAACTCACTTATGTAAATCCAATATTTATGATTTAATTGGGTATGGAAAGAATTTTCTAAAATTTCTTCTGTTTCTTAGACAATTTTGATGTGTTTAATGCATTTTATTTGTTTCGAACTATCTCTGAAACAATTCACATTGCACTTCACATTGAATTCAGGAAATACACTATGCGTCAAAACAAACAATCTTGAAATTATTATCGCTCATCTGCTGTCCATGTTTCCCTAGCAGCCAAATATTTATTTATTTTATATGATACAGTGCAGTCCCTGCGTTGGAAACTTCTGTTACGGGGAAACTTCTAATTTGGAAAGCTAGCTGACTCCGCCCACTACAGGAACACCACTCAATACGTTACCGATAAGGCGATCGCTTTGCTCATGCTCGACGTTGACATCAAAAGATACAGTAAAGAAGAGGAAATAAATTTATTTAAACTTGTAGATGAAAATATTACAAACTTAAATAAGAATTATTTTAGCATCTATATTTGTACACATACAAATATGAGGAGATTGTTAATAACACATACAAATATAAGAATAAATAATTACAGTGGTAACTCCTCTAAAGACAAAAATATTTTAAGTCATTTCGACTGATATCCTTTCATAATACATTTACTCAGACAAAAAATTACATGAAACTTGTAGGAAATCTGCTGCGTGGTGCCTCCAACGCTTAGAGACAAGTATGTTCAGTGTTTGTTCTCACCCGGCTGATTACACCACGTCCTCTTTCTACCAATCACAGTTCATCGCTCGGCAGTGGTTACATCGTCTAGGTATGGGCGGGCATATAAGACCAATAAAGTAGTACACAGTACGTACAAACGTATTAAATGACCTTTGATTGGTTAATAGTTTTTACTCCCATTTATAAACAACGAAGGGACTCCACTGTAGTTTAGGCCTAACATACTGTATATTCAGTGTTGGTGTTAGTGGTGCAATTATGGTTCTCACAAGAGAGGAGAAGGTGTTTATCGTCGAACATTATTTCCTATCATACGGAGTGAGACGTTAGAATGGGCCGATCTTGCGTCACGTTAAAGAACAATACCACGAGCGATGTAACAATGAGGTACCAAATAATAACACAACAATGTTAGCTGTCGTCGAGAAGTTCGTCGTACGCGACTATGTTTGTAATTTCAGTACTCCGTATGTCCGGAAATAATGCTTGACAATAGCTAAACACCTTCTCCTCTATTGTGAGAACCATAATTGCAGAAATAAACACAAAACTGAATTCACATCAAACTATTATATAGAATAAATAAATATTTCGTTGCTAGGGAAACGCCGACAGCAGATGAGCGATAATTTCAGTACTGTACATTAAAATGAAATTCTTTAGAGCCATGGATGTGCTGGCATTAATTTGCGGACATGAAATTTGGTTGTAAGGACAAAATTAATATACGACACAAGCAATGTTTCAAATTAAAATCTTTCGTAAATAAAACGGCTGTAAAAACTCGAAAGAAGGTCTGATGCGTTCAAAATATGTTTGCGAAATTATGAAAGTTCTAAAAAATTGTCATTTCATAATTTCAGAATACTTCCTTCATAACGAGAAAACCAAATGAAACAAACGCATCATCGCAGTGTCAAATTTAGGCGATAGGGAGATTATAATTATCTCTCGTAGGGAAGAGGAGGGGAGATAGGGCGGCCTGGTTCAAGAAGCTGTCCTCCTGTTTGCATTAAACCGCAGTATATTGAATTCTCTGAACTCGCTGGGGTCCCATGCAACTTCGTTCTATACGTTTTCCGATTCATTACTTTTAATCTTATATTCTTCTTGTAAATTTGGTAGGCATCGTACAAATACGAACAAACGGAATCTCAGAGGATTTCTTTTGAAGGTTCAATACGTAGGCCTAATCTGGAGAGCAAACAAGGAACTGTCCCGTGGGATAAAATATGGACCCCTTATTCAAAGAATAAACCTTAATATTCCTCAAGATTAAAAGGGGACTGAACATAAGAAATTCTAGCTGTACAGCTCTGCTCATGTTAAAATAAAACAGATTGTAATAATTCAATGCATTAGTAATATTTTTAGATTATGTTCAGTCTGTTTGGGCCGTATTCATAAATATTCTTAGCGAGGGCTTCCGGTGGATGATCAGCGAACTAACGTTTTTCGTATTCATAAACCAGTGTTAGCGATATGATACGATATGATATGATATGATATATGATATGATATGATATGATATGATATGATATGATATGATATGATATGAATCCTGTACAAGTATCCAGTCGATAGCCCGAGGCTAGTTTAGCATGCTCATAGAGCGGGGTAGCGAAATGTCTATGAATAGCACTCTTTAATTCTAACATAGTGCTTGCTAAATTATTAATAATATAGATAAATTTGTCTGTCTTTAAACATATTTGACTACAAATTAAACAGCAAAATATTATTCAAATTTAAAATTGCACACAGGCTGAGTTTAGGGTCGTCATCATCATCATCATCATCACCATCACCATCACCATCACCATCACCATCACCATCATCATCAGTTGCCTCTTGATTCGTTTCGTTCTTGAATGAGTGGAACTTTTCCCTTCATCTCCTCGATAGACATCCTCGGAATCTCTTCGTGTGTGGTTTATAGGCCAGTAATTTTAGTGATACTTGGTTATTTTGCATCGACACTCTTCGTTTTTCTTAATGTTAAAATTTCGCTATCATGCATAAATATTTTATGGAGACAAAACTTCGTAAAATTTTTTACTGCTCTTCGACATGTTTAGTAAAAATTGTTTAAATAAAATCACAAAAAGATAAAAGCTGACTTGAGTTTTAAAATAAGATTAATAGTAAGAGATGTGACAGAAGTTTGTCTTAACGCCCGGGTTGAAGACGATAAAAATATGTTAGTAATAAAGAATTACGCTTGCTGTTATTCTTATTTTCTATAGTTAGATATATAGGAAGTACAGAAAAAACATTGCCGTTGCTTATAAAATTTCTTTTACAACTTTCACTGAACACTGATATCGCAAGATTTGTTCTTTGATGTTTTATTAAAAACTACGCGCTCGCAGTAGCGTCCCGGTTAAATGGAATGTCGCGGGGTTCGATTCTCGATAGATCATGCATTTCTTCTATGGGTCTAATTTTTTCGGCTTCACTATGGCCTTGGGGCTTACTCAATCTCTAACAGAAATTGGTCATTAGGGTTAAAGGCGACAATCAACTAGGACGGTATCCCTACTGCTAATAATCCCAAGTCTTATCCTCACGCTTACTCTTTGAGTCTTTCATAGCCTATAATACTAGGTATACTTTTTTGTTAGGTTTCTTTACACAGCGCGTGAGCAGGATCTTTGTGTGTATCGGTAGACAATTGATTATTGTTGGATATCTGTTTCTACTGTCGTCGGCTTGGGTTTATGTAATTGATTTTTAGACTTTTTAAAATGTTTATGATATTGGTGGTTAAGGCGGTGATGAATCATGGTATGTAAATTTCCAATTCGGTATTTTTCTTTGTGTCTAAGGGAAATCATGTGAAACCCCAGAGAAATAGGCCGTAGATCAGCGGTCATCAGCACAGAGCATCCTGGAGCTAGCATCTCTTACCCGTGGAGAACACACTGCACCATGGTGCACTGGTAGCTGCTAGCGGGCATGCTCTCTACCTCTTCTTGCTGCACGACGGGGCACACAGGACGGCTCCAATTACCCTTTACCCATTTCAGCGAGTGCTGACGACCACTGCCATATATAATCTCAAGTAAAAAATATTAACGCTTTATTTAACGTTATGTTTTATGTTTCTTAGAATTGCATATTTATTTAATTTTTTTTTCTATTTGTGACACCATAGATAATATCTAGACAGTGAATGCGGGATGACTTAAGGAAAAGTGAAGTTGTTTCGTATCGGAGTATATGGCACGTGCCGCGTTGTTCGTCTTTTGTGTACCTGGCGAGTACAGCAGCGTACATAACGAAGGAACCCCGGTCCACATTGAAACGCAATCCTGCTCAAGTATTTAGTACGAGTTGAATAGTGTAGTGCTGATCCATTCGTAATGTCGAAGTCAAAACGTTAAATTCGCTTAGAGATACGAAATGCAATTAAGAAGTACGAGAGTGACATTTTATATATTAACGAAGACAATATCGTGTGTAATGTATGTAAAATCGAAATAAAAACCAGAACAACTCAGGCTATAGAGAAACATTACAACAGTACATCGCACAGGAAATGCCTTGAAATGAAATCTGAGGAACCATCATCATCATCATCATCATCATCATCATCATCATCATCATCATCATCATTTAGTTGTGCGGGTCTAAACGACACGTGCAACATGATGCTCAGTGCAAATATTCCTCTAAAGAAATTGAGTGGTCCCCATTTTAGAGTTTTTCTTCAGAAATCCTCTCGATACAAAAACTGTTTAAGCGATAGGCGAAGACGATTCAGCTTCGACAACTTACGACAATATATCGTCGTTTACTTCAACGCTGGTAATTCTATCAATGATGACGAGGACTGAACTTGCAAGGTACTGTATGTGCTACACTACTACAGTACATTATTTTTCTTTTCCTTCTGACTGTACGGAGATACAGTAGCATGTTGACATCGTCTGTTTACATTTAAAACCTGTTGAGCCAATGGTCTGAATGAAAAAAAATGTAACATATAGTAAATGTGTACCTACATTGAACGATAAGTAATCCCGCATCCACTGTCTAGTAATATCTGATAATAGAACCAGAGTATTTGATAACTATGATACTGTTTAGTTTTGCTTTTTTGTATAAATTAAACATCTCTAATATTATTTATTTGAATGACGTATGTTATTCAAAGTTACGAAATATTCCTACGCCGACCAATTGCTATTGCGAGAATGATGAGCGAGACTCGAAGCGCACAAGAGAGTTACGAGACGAGACGAGACGAGACGAGACGAGACTCGAAAGACAAATGCAACGAACACAGCGAACGAGAGCAGCAGTTAGTTTTGTTCATCTCTAAGTCTACAGTATTGAAGGGTAGAATAAAAGTCAGGAATTTGGAAAGCCGAAATACGTACAAACAAGAAGAGATTCTTAAAAGCAGGATGGCCTATGAGCCTAAACCATAGTAATAATAATAATAATAATAATAATAATAATAATAATAATAATAATAATAATAATAACAGTAATAATAACAATAATAATAACTGGAATTTGATGAAGAAAATAATCAAAATGCTGAAGTGTTGTTTTTCTTGTGTTTATAACGCAGTTAATTTCAATGTTACCTCTGTCTGATAACCTATCTAGTCCAGCCATGAAAGCGAAGGTTAAATAAATGCTACATCATTTGGTGTTTGACCGCAAGAACACGAAACCCGACAGCACAACTTGTGAACATCGATACCGAGCAACCTGTGATGCCTTTAAGGTGGCCAGGGAGATTGCAGTTCAAAGCGAAGGAGTCCATACACTCAACTCTGTTGGTTTTGTCCAGTCCTCGAGAAGAAATTGCTGTTGGCTGCGTACACACTCCTGCTCGCCGTCTTCATCTAAGCCAGGTCATATAAAGGGTTTACCAAAAGATTATCTTTCTTAGCTACGTTTGCATCTAGTCTACTTAGTAAGTCAAACCTGCACAATTAAAAGAACATAGCCTAGTTGTCAGAAAACGAAATGTATTATTTTTATGTTAAGGCGTTTCATTCTAATTTCTCTATAATTTTTATTTTTTTCTTAAATTGACCACATTTTGTGACCGACATATTTATAAAAGGAACGTGTGGCGTAAGTGTCAAAATTGCTCACGAACACACACTGGACTTTAGTCACTTGCAATATGTAGGCTTTCCAACTTCCGTAACTAAAAATTAGGGACACAAATCTTATTGACAATTTTATTGCACTAATTTCCACCTATCAATCCACATATTCAACAGTAGTACTCTTATAACAGTATATGTATATTTTAATAGAATCCTTTTATTTCATATGTAAAAAAAATCTACACCTCTGGAGTAGTGGTCAGCACGTCTGGCCGCGAAACCAAGTGGCACGGGTTCGAATCCTGGTCGGAGCAAGTTATCTGGTTAACGTTTTTTCCGGGGGTTTCCCTCAACCCAATACGAGCAAATGCTGGGTAACTTTCGGTGCTGGATCCTGGACTCATTTCACCGGCATTATCACCTCCATTTCATTCAGACGCTAAATAACCTGAGATGTTGATACAGCGTCGGAAAGTAACCCAATAAAATGAAAAAAAAAAATGTAAAAAATACAAAACTTGCCAAAATGACTACAAAACAAGTTAAAAAACAGTATCAATTCTTTTTTAATCTTCCGTACACTACTTTTAACATTTGAATATAAGTAATTGATTAGCTAGCGGACTTACTCGTGTTAACCAAAAACTCAACACACTAGAACAATACGAAATATACAAACACACTAAAACACACCCTGATCAAATTCTCAACACACAAATCAATTTCAGTACATACACAATTTGACTCCACTTTTCAACACCTTTCAACAATCAAACTTACCCACATAACAGGCAGAGAAGTTCGAGATAACGCCGAGATCTAGTAGGCTCTGAGGATGGTGGGATGAAGCACCGAAACAGCTGTAAGCCGCACAGACTAACATAATTAACACGAGTAAGTCCGCTAGTTAATCAATTACTTAGTATCAATTCATTAATGTTAACTACTTGGAAATTAGGAACCCATCTTATTGATGTAATTACTAACCTAATATAACTAACCTAACGTAATCTGAACTAACCCGAACTAACCTAACCTACCTACACAAAAGGTTTCAGCCACTCTTCTCAGAAAAAAAACAGAGACCTTTACGTAATTTATCACCAGAGCCATGAGACCTTATCACACGTGAAAGGCTGCGGTATTTTACAAGTCTTCGTTGTTGTCCTCGTTGATATCTATATCTGTCGTAGAAGTGGTCATATAAATATTTCTTTTTTCCACTTTTTCGTTGAAACCAATAAATGACGCATCAAGTGAAACAAAGTGGAAATAATACTGAATGGCGCCAAACTAAAGCCAAAGTGCATAAGATGAGTTCAGAGGATAGGTGATTCAATAAGTATCCTGTAGGCTGGGATCAAACCTACTAAAACATGTGTTATGATCCCACCCGTCACTCTGTTGACACATCAACGAGAATTAAATTTCTGCCTTGAACATGCATAAGTTACTAAAATCATTTAACCATTTCGTCACATATTGGAAGGTTGTCTGTATGAGACTCTACATCCAACATTCTGATAGGAACGAAAATCAGTTGTAAATGCCTAATATGCCATGAAATCGAGACTTTTGATACGTGTGCAAATTATTTCGGGACGCGTGACGCAATGGTCGAAATCGGGACTGTCACTGGAAAGACGGGACGGTTGCAACATACAACTGTTATCTTATCCTAGTAATTATTGTATTATTTTCCTTCTTAAATACCTTCCTTCCTTTCCAATACAGTGCTTAATCTAATGAATGAATGGTTCCATGCAAATAAACTAGCACTTAATGTTGATAAAACCAGTGCAGTCAAATTTAGTACACACAACAGTGCTCAGATTTCCTATAGTATTCGATTAAATGGAACTCATCCCAAAGAATCTATAAGCACAAAGTTTCTTGGTTTAGAATTGGATAATCGCTTGAACTGGAAAACGCATATAGAATGTATTACTCGTAAATTGAGCTCTGCCTGTTATGCATTAAGCTCCTTATCTACTATTGGCGATATAAACTTACTTAAAATGTCATACTTTGCATATTTTCACTCTGTAATGAAATATGGATTAATATTCTGGGGTAACTCGTCTGAAGCTAAGCACGTTTTTGTTTTACAAAAGAAAGCTATAAGAATAATGGCTGGTGTGGATAAAAGGACATCATGTAAAAATATTTTCCAAAATTTAGAAATCTTGACCTGACCTTGTGAATACATTCTTTCCCTAATGATGCTGAATATTAAGAACCAAGATAAATTCAGTACTAATCAAGACATTCATCATTTTAATACAAGACATAAATCAGATATTCATCTACCCTCTGTTAGTCTAAGCTCTTATAAAAAAACGCTACGGACTTACGCGCCAATTCAATAGATACCATTATTTCAAAATGAAGTAGAGCTATTTCTGTCAGTCGCTAACAATTTGATAAACAATACAATATGCCACTAGGATGAGATAAAATAGTAATTTATGTATAAGGGCGAAATGAAGATGTTTATAGCGAGGACTACAGGGTTGCTGCCAAGGGCCTCTGGCCCGAGGGTGCAAGTGTCCCTAGGTTTAAACATGAAATTTCGTCAAAGGTTCATACCTTATTTTGTGACACACTAGTCCGTAATTGAATAAATTAAAACTTTTTGATAAGAGTTTTAAATTAGAAATTCGCTTTGTATTTGTATGTCTTGTTTAGCGTGTTTTGTTTTGATATCTAAGAGACTGTGTATACTAGAAAAAAAATAGGCTATGTAGAATAAAAATTATTCGTTGTGGAAGCCCATGCATGATGCTATTATTTCTTTGTTGTTAAGTTGCCAGTCTCTGAATTTAATAAATATTATTCTGTTATGTTGGAAATGATGTCGGAATCTGTTGAAACCAAAATAAATTACTTCTGGAGTTGTTATTAAAGCCAAACAAGCTGAAGTTAAGTTGTTGCCAATTAAATAAATTAAGTATAAGTAAAGAAACGACATATTTTTTGGTCCTGGGGGTCTATAATTTGTTATGCCATCCTAGCATTATAAAAAGGTTGTTACTATATCCAATTTCGTGCCTAATTGGCTTATTATGGCACGCGTGCCAATAACAGCAATGACATATTCGCTATGACGTAATGCAGGAACGCTAGGGTGGGGATGCATGCAACTTGTCTGGCTATCTTGCTTATCGCTTCTACGCGCCACGTAACAAGAAATGAAATGCAGGATAGAAGGTAACGTATCATTTATTTCTAATCTTTAACAATTTTGTATCACTTTCTTAATATCACATAAAACAGTTCTGTGATTCACAGAAACTATATTAACAAAATAAAGGAACATTTATAACATAAAATTTCGTACCCAAGGTATGACTAGAGTTTTTAATACCTGCAAGGTCATCCATTCCTCTTTAGTCAATTCCAATGCCAGGCGATATGAACATATCAACACTTATGTCAGCTATGGATACCGAAATATTTCATAATTTATTTCCTACAGTTTATAATGCTAAGATGCCCTAAAGTGTTGTATCCAACTCGTGGATAATCTTATTATGACACTTGTGAAAATTGTCGCACGGACGGTTTACTAATGCCATAATCATCAAAATTATCCACTTATTGCATAAGTAACTATTTTAGGTCCGCAGAGGTATAATGGGCTGTATTACATATGAATCCTATAGATTCAAAAACTATCCACTTTCACAAATTAAAGGGTTTGGACAGTGATAGATGGCAAATAGAGGGAATTTTCAACCTAACAGTGACTTTTAACAAACCTTTTGTTTTAAATTTAGTGACTTTTTGAATTCAAACTATATAAACAATTAGAATTCATTCTTAGTAACCATATATGGGCATAACTCAAGTCTGAACAAAACGGTCTTTAGGGGGTTTTGAATCTAGAGGATTCATATATCGTATCCATGGAGAAATTGAATAATTATGGATAGGGACCGGATTTTTATGTAATTACATATTAAATTCCTTTCAACCTAACCGTACATAAATAACAAATCTTTGTAAATCTTGTAATTACCATTAATATATTAAAATTTGATACTACATATTTTTACATATTTACCCCATATTACATATTATGGCTTGATATTACATAAATCTTCATATTTAGGGGTTTTATTCATTTTTACTTCTCTAAAAGAAAAAAAAAAAAGAATTCTGCTGGGGAAGTTTATAATTTGAAATACACAGATTTAAAAAGCCTTATCATCTACCTAAGAAAGGATATATTTCGGGACGAAACATAACGTCCTTAGTTCCAGGAAGTAAAAGAGGCACTCACTCCATACCGCCCACTGTAAATATGAGTGAACAACTACCTTGTATTGTAAAAATCACTCAAAAGCAGCGTTGCCTTCATGCAGTGGAGTGGGACGAGGATGACATGATTTGTCTCGAACTATAATTTTCTGCACATTCTTAACAAGTCATTCCCATGCAATTTGCAACCTTACCCACCCTCTTCCTAATTCTTCCAGGGAAAACTCGTGTCAAGTCTGACATGAGCCGCAATAAAGTAGCCGACTTTTGAAAAGAAACTGGAGTAAAGGAACAATCTGGAAAGATGTCGAAAGATTTAAATAAATAGCTTTCCAGGTTATTACTTTACCTCTTTACTTTAAATTTAGTAGACCTATTCAGAAATGGGATTTTCCGAGCAATTAAAAAGTATGGTTCTTAGCTGGAATAATCCTATTTTTCTGAATGAGACAGGAATGTCACTTTTCAAACAAGAGTTTGTAAATGCCTATAGTTTCAGGTTTTAGTAGGTGCAGTAGTAGCAAAAAAAAAAAAAACCGAACCGACCCTTGTAGCTGATACAAAAGAATCCTGTGCTGTATATTGTGTCAAACTGTGGTAATTTCAATATGGATAGTGAAGCCAGGGATATGTACTGCTATTTAATGTAAAAATACGCAGTTATCTTTGCCCAATAGAGGTAGAAATGTAGGCCTAATATTGATGCCAGATGAAAATAAAACTCTCAAAGTCTTTTCGTCTGTAAGTTTGAGGCACTGAAGGTAACAAAAGACGGTAAGAATCGAACAAATGCAATACATTTCACTGTTACAATTAATTATACAAGATGGGTGTGTTTTGTGACTAGCAAAATTTGAATCTGTGACTCTGAAATCAGCTACAAGGGTCGGTCCGGTTTTTTATGTCATTACTGTACATTACTTGTTTTTTTTTTACAGGGAGCAGCTAAAATGCATGTGTCCCACATCTCCTCTTATTTTCTCCTAATCCAGTAAAGCGAAACAGTGCGTGTAGTACTGTTGTGTCATTCATTTCACTCAGTTCTCTAGTTTTAGTACTTATAATAGTAATAATAATAATAATAATAATAATAATAATAATAATAATAATGATAATAGCCTAATATGTCCCTTAAAGGGCAAAAGCCTCCTGCTAGAGGGTAGCTCTGTTTCACTAACGCGGTGAGCTACTCCGCGTTAGGTTGTGTCTAGTGTTTCTTTGTCTGGTTGGAGTTGATTTCGCTGTCACTTTGATTAATTTTATTCCACTAACACTTGCTATTCTGGACCATTGCTGACCTGCTTGTGTTGTGTAGAAGTCTGCCCACCTCTTCCTTGGTCTGCCTCTATGCCGGTCTCCTGTGCGCGGGTCCCACATGGTGGTCTTTCATCCGCTCGATGTGGCCTCCCCACTTCCACTTCAATTTGTTTGCTCTTTGTGTGACGTTTGTTTTTGATTTAGTACTTACAGTACTTATAAAGTGCAAGTGAGTTTATCTACTGCTTTTAACTAAATAAAATGGCCCCTGGATATTCAAACCTAACGACAAAAATAAAATCATGGATTGCAATGGACGAAGCTTTCACTACAGATAGAAAAATAGTAATGTGTCAAGTGTGCGGTAAAAAAGTCGGGTGCTCTATGAAATCACAACTGGAGAGTCTTACCTATCCTATACCTGCCAGATATTGATATTAAATATTTTCATGATTTTACGTATTTTGGTACATATTCAGCTTATTTTTCTTACATAAATATGTACATATTTCACACCTTGATATTACATAAAAGTCCGGTCCCTAATTATGGACTAGTACGCCAAAAAATAATGTTCCTTAGGTAATTTAATTATAGCGCGTCTATCAATGAATGGTGATGGTGGCTATGTTCCTATTATGTTCGTCATGGTGATGGTGGTGGTGCTGATATTACTGTCGCAAGTGATAGTGGTGACCAGTTGTTGTTATTGGAGACGATAGTCATGATGATGGTGATAGTGATAATTTTGGTGATAGTCTTCTGGTTGTATTCTAATATTTATGGTGGTGTTGATAATGGCTGCGTTAATGGTGATTGTGGTGTAGTGGCTTGTACGATTATGATAGTTATTGTGATGTCATAGAGTTATCGCGGCCATAAGACTCAAATTATGGATTCATACAAAAACACTTGAAGGTATTACTGCGAAAGTGATTCAAGCTTGTTCGGATAATGTATAAACTCGTAGCTACTCCGTTGAGAGCTGGAAATATATTTCAATGGCGTTTATAATACTTTGTCAGCATAATAGTAGGCAGGAAGTTAGAAAGAACTTAGTATTGCTACAAATTTAGTTGAAAGCGATCGTTTTAGTACATAAAACGGTTCCTTATGGTATAAGTATACAAGCCTGAAGTGGGAGCTAGGCCAACTCACAGAAAGCAATGTTATAGACTTGAGTACCTCTGCGGGTGGTTGGCTTGTGTGCATATAGTGAATAGGACATTGATCTTGAGCACAAGAAATGCTGCCAAGAAATCTGGCTCTGCGGGAAAAAAGACTTACAACCCATAAGAAACAAATAGACCATCCATCGTCTCTCGCAAATAAGAACAAGGCAAACAAGATACAAACCCTCAAATGTAAGCTTTGGGGGAATTCGAAAGGAATAAATCTGTGTTCATCGCATAATTGAATAGTAATAGCAGAGACCAACATAAGCTTAGTTTAAAAATAAGCTACAGGAATTTCTAGGAGTCTGACACAAACGCAAGATATTTATTAAAAGAGTGATACGAAAAGTAAGAGAATCTCCTACGTTCTCTATTTTGAAGATGAATAAATAAAGCACTCTAAAACAAAAGCGACATGTGGAAAACATATATAAAGCAAGACAAATTGTACAAAAAGGGGTATCACAACTATGATTTATAATATACTGGTCAAAAACTGTTTTGCATATTGAAACTTTTTGTATATCTCAGTCAAATAGGACACGCATTTTTATATCTACAATAATGTAAAGTACAGTCAACTATGGATATAATGAACTTGGTTATAGCGAACATTCGGCAAAAGTGAACCTAACTCGTTGATCCGACCCGCATACATTAAAAAAATACATTAATATTTCCGTTTATAGTGAACCCTCGCTCCGGTTATAGTGAACCTTGTATCCTGACAAATTTTTATTTGAAGTCACACCTTCTTGTATGAAATTGAAAGAATGTGTTGAGAACAACATTCTAAGGGCCGATTGTATAAACCATTTAATCTAAGATCAGAGGTTAAATTGATCCTCGTTCTAGCTAAACTTGGAATTTTGTGTTGTATAAAGTCTAAACTGAGATTAATTTGTCTCAAACTAAAGTCAACTTTGACTGAAGAAATTTCTCCGATTAAGTTAGATGATCCAAGTTCAGTTATTCCTTTCCTGTTTAAAATATACGAGTGACAGATTGCGCAAATAAAATATCCAGTATTATTATTATTATTATTATTATTATTATTATTAATAGATATGGTAGGTATATATATATATATATATATATATATATATATATATATATATATATATTCAATTTCTTGCCTTAATACACAAACATTCTTATATTTTATAAGGCTCTATCGTGTTCAGCAGTATGAAATAACATAACCTATAATTATATTATGTTTATAACAACCATTCATTATTAATGGATATGATAGGTACATTCATAAATGTTCAATTAACTGTATTACTAAACGAAAATTATCGTTTTATAAAGCTTTATTATGTTTAGCAGTATCAAACACCATAACATGATAACAACTCGGAGAACAGTCAACCTTCTTCTTATTGTCCGCCATTATTTACATTGCACAAAAAACCAGTGTCTCCAACAGAGTGTACGGAAAGTCGCCAAAAAGTAGTTGGAAAGTAGCTAGATTTCTCATTATTAACAAAGAAAGATTAAATTTTGTCACTATGGGGTGCTAAAAAGGTCGGTAAATCCCTATTTAAGCAATATAAAAGTTAAAAGAAATTGTCGTTGAAAAAGAGTTAAAGTCGCTAGATTGGCAACACTGAACAAACCTGTACAGCATGGTCCGCGCATAACATACTTCACCTGTTTATGCGATGTTGCCAAATCCTTTTCACGTGAATTTAGATTGCATTTGAACCAAGGTAATTTGATCACAGAAAAGTTTTATGCAACAGAAGAAGTGTCTGAACTCGGTTCACTTTCCGATCTTCGATCAAAGTTGATCTTTAGTCAGGGAGTTTTATACAATTGGGCCTAAGAGTCTTACTCCTTTAGTCAAAGGCCAATTAGCGATTCCTAGACAATGAGCTGTACTGTAAATCCAGGCAACACGTGACGACCTTGCCTCACTCCACCGTCGAAGGGTTGACATTCTGTTCTCAGGAACTCTACTGTACTTAATATTTGAGGAGAAAAATTCGCTCCGGCGCCGGGGATCGAACCCAGGTCCTTGGTTCTACGTGCCAAGCGCTCTGACCACTGAGCTACGCCGAATTCAATCCACAGCACCGGATCGAACTTTCCTCCTTCTATGTTTCCCTTTGTGGCCTGATCCCCGGCGCCGGAGCGAATTTTTCTCCTCAAATATTAAGTGTCAATATTACAGATAAATTCTGTAGGACAAATTAATATACCTATAATATACTCTATTTTACTGTTATTTCTACTCCTGCACCGTCAAAGGGTTGCCTTTTGTTCTCAGAAACATTGACGGATAGCATCGAAACAACGGAAAATGGAATTTCCTTCTTTTGTTAAAAGGGGCCGGACATTATGTCCAGAGCATAAATGAAGGTAAGATTTCGATGGCTTTCAAACTCCACCAAATCCCCTCCCAGTTTCCATTAAGTGACCTGGGAAATTCCAAGGCTGCGTATTCAATCAAACCATAACAGCGTTTGTCATTTCTACCTGATCTAGTATTCCAACGGTGAATGTACTGTATAAAAGCGTAAAGTGTTTTCTTTGAAAGATGAGACGAATTTAATAAGTGACACTGAATGTGGTCTTTCGCAAGCGGACGTGGGTCGACAGCATAGTTTAAAATGAAATATTTTATTTTCTTGTTCGCAATTCCATTCATTTCTGTCCTTTAAGGTTAGGGGAGAGACACTTCGGATATAGTGAACGAAATATGAAAGTCCGCAGAGGTTCACTATATCCGGAGTTGACTGTACAAAGAAAAAACCTGTAATAACTTAGAGATAACAGACTTTTAAAAATGAAAAAAAATCTTCTTCCTTTGTAAAAAAATGTTAAAACTCATTGAATTTTTAAATCAAAATAAACCACTTTCAGTGCATTCAGTAATGTGTTGGGTCCGTACTAACCCTGAGATAGGTTTGGAGATGATGGGACGTGGTGAAAACTGGTTATCCAGTTCATCTTGAAAGTTGTGCCATACTTGTATTGCAACAGGCATGTGATCCCGTATGGTTTGTGGTGATTAATGCGGTTAGCAAGGATTCCTCTTTTCAACAAGGACTACGCATATTCCGAGCAATTCACATCGGGAGACGCTGCTGACCAGCTCATCCTTTGATTAATACAGTGTCGTTACAGGCACAGATTCACAGCGTTAGCTCGGCGAGGACACTGCTCCAATGGACACTGCAAATCTACCAACGATGGACTCAAGGACGTTGTTCACATACTGTTCAGCATTTTATATTCCCTGAATGTGGACCAGTGGCGTGCGGCGACTTATGATTTCTCCGTAGAATACTGCTGAACCGCTTGCCTTGCCTTCCTGACAGCCTTCACGCTGACCATTTGCTCTGAAGACATGAATATTACTGTCATCCAGATGCAGTGTAACCGTACTTCACATTCTGTAAACAACGTTTGGGGTCACTTTTTCTGGATTGAATTTTCATATCTTCTTTCCTACCTTGCACACTGAGATCTGTGATGCTGACAGAGAGGGGCATCTTCAATGGCCTTCGAGCATCTAGCTCCATATTGTGGAGTCGATTTCAAGCCTAAGAACGAGACACAATCCCGGGTCCAGCTCTCAAAAAACCAAGCCAAGCCATATTATTAATCTATGTTGTTAGTCCACCGTTGTGGCTGAATGGTTAGCGAGTCTAACTCCGAACCCAGTGATCCCGGGTTCGATTCAATTGCATGGGTGAGGTTTTTTCGGAGTTTTTCCTTCACACCTATGGATGAAGATCAGATAACTTTATCAGGCGATTGGAACCCCACTAATCTGCGCCACTTCCTTTCCTCCCCAATCATCCTTTTCTCATCATCCCGTTTCTGGTTTTTCAGATCACTCTACTAGCGGCCTCCCGAAGCTGCTGACTCTCTCGACCGGCCTCCGTGGAATGTAGTTAAGCGACGTTGGATGGCTTCTGCAATGGCACCCGAGGCGAACCTACTCGGCGGAGGAGTTTCGCCTCGGACCGACAGGGGGAGCTTGGGGGAATTTGCCGAAGCAGGATTGGTATATAGATTCTATCGACTGTAGGGACCGATTGTTAAGGGAGTCATATGGTTGAGTTGGTGCGCGTAGGGGATCTGTGGCATGCAACTCATTCCATATCGAGGGTTGGCGCAATAGATCTCAATAGGCCGCAGTGCTGGGCCATCCGTGCCCTCCTCAGTTAAATTCCATTCCATCTATGTTATTAAACTCATTAATACCTGTATTGTTATTATTTGAATGAATTTCAGACTTCAGTATGTCGTGGCTGAAACAAAGATTTCGCGTTATCGAGTTGTCTCTTTTCTTTCGGAATAACTTTGTGGAAGATTATTTGAATTTTAACTAAAGTGGATTGAGATGGGATTATTACTCAATGAAATTTATCACAGGTATAAACATTAAGAAATGGTTTGCTCCAAATAATGATATTTACTTGCCCTTCTCATCACTCAATTACTGCATTATCACCGAGTCTCGCTGTCTTTCGGTAGCCATACCAGTGTAAAACATCTCTGAATAAAGAATTACAACTTCCACGAAAGAACGACATGTTCGTGACCGGGTATGATCTTTCTTGCACCCTATTTCTTTTCAACAGCAATTGAAAAGACTAAAAGATAAATACATTTTCCGAAACACATGAGAAGAACGATGCAATCTTCCTCGAATATAAAGGCTTCCCAGAAATGCATCTTCCTCTAGAAAAGTAGACAATTTCATAAAATTACATTTCCATGCGTAGTCTAAATGTAAAGAAAACAATACAGAAACTCTGAACTCATGTGGAGCATCCATTCTTCTCTATTGTTAATTTGGAGCGCAGCTGCTCAGACTGAACAAAGTTATTGAAAACAAAAGAGCCCATTTCGACTGTTTAGCATATATGAGAATACGCTCATGACGTCATTACGTAACTACGAGTACTTTCTGTGTGTCTGTTTCATTTGAGACTGGAGAGCCGGACATGTACTTTACAAACTTATCGACTCTATAATTGGAAATAAAACTGTGCTAGTAGTTTAGAGTAGTCTCTCCAGACAGAGTTTTTATCCTGCGTTGCTTTTCTGTCCTCGCCAATTTTGTCTAAGGGTTTGGAGAGAATGAACTGAACAACTTACAATGACTAGAAAATTTCTGATATTCAAGTGCTCCTAGATCAAGAACTAGGCTATAAGCTACAGATAGAATTTTTAACAATCTTTTGGTATTATTAGTATTTAATATTTATTTATTTAGCTTCTCTTCCCTCTACCAGGAGATTAAAACTATAATATCAAAATTACAATTTAAATCGAAATAAAAATCTAAATAATTTTGAATTGTATTCTCATAGTTATGAAACATTAAGATTGTTTGAACCAAAATGCAACACTGCTACAGTATTTAATCATAGCAGTAATTTGGGCTCAAGAATATACAAGAAATTTATATTTAAATATCCTAATCTTGTCAATTCTAATAGTTCTAGTACTGAATTTAAAAAGTTATGTATGAATTTTATAAAAATTGAAAAATTGTAAATTTAAATTTATATATTCTTTTTGCGTAGTAGACATAAGACAAATTGTATTATATACTTCTTAATTTCAATTCAGGAATCCGCCCCTGAGCACGAGTTCTACTCTTTCAGGGGCGAGCAAAAGTTTTTCTGTATATATTATATTTTATGTTACAATTATTAGCAAAATAAATAAAATAAATAAATAAATAAATAAGTAAATAAATAAGTAAATAAATAAATAAATAAATAAGCAAATAAACAAATAAATAAATATAAATTTACAATTACAATATAATCTAAATACTAAAGTACTACTTGATTAATTAAGACTAGACAAATTATTGTAAAAGTTAAGAAGAAAGAATTAATTACTGAAGTTCAAATTAAACCTTAAATAACTATAGGGATGAAATTACTGGATATTGAAATATTTTATGCTAGAATAAAAGAACTAATTACAAGAAGCCATGCCTGAAGAATTTCAGTTACTGGCCAAGTGCCTAATAAGTTGTCGTTTGAATTTTATTTCGACAGTCCCTGATGCTAGCAAGTAGTGGATTCCAGAGCCTCGGCAGGGCTATTGTGAAAGAGCATGAGTAAGAGGAGGTGCGATGGAATAGGATAGTTAAAGTCTGTGTGATGGATCTTGTCTCACTGTGAGAAGAGAGAGGATGGAGATAATATATGTCTTACTTCGTCTGTATTGTTGTGGCCATGGGAGAGTGGAGCGATGCCGTCTATCCATCCAGTGGCGAAAGGGACTAGTTGATACATTCTGTAGCGCAAAATAAAATTACAAAATATCTCTCTTCGTACTGTGTAGTTCCGTCACTGAGCTTGTCTTTCAAGAAATTGAGTTCTGGTAGCCTGTACAATAACAAGGTTTTGAAAGGAATTCTGAAAATTTATAACCCTCCTATAATCTCCACCCTCATTTGAAGGGACTTGGTTTTATTGCTACTGAGACAAGATAAACCTTACCAGTTTTAGTATTGTTTCGTGCCGAGAACGTGTGTACAAATATGAAGGGAATGAAGATGAGTGAAGCAGGATGACAGGTACTAAGGAATGGAGGAATTCAAGATTTTGAAGAGAAGAAGTGAATGTAAATTTATTGTGCGTATTTATTCACACTGCAAATGGGTAAATACCCGGTAGCAGTGGTAACTAATTACACTCAATAATGGCAATTAATAATAAATGCAATTAATAATAATAAATAATAATAATAATAATAATAATAATAATAATAATAATAATAATAATAGTAGTAGTAACAACAACAACAACAATAAAAGTAAATCTAATTTGTATCTCAACCCTAAGTTCGGACTAAAATCCACGAGTATGATATGTTCATACCTGCACAAGTACCTTTCAGCACTACACTCATTTCGCTATCAACTCACTCACTGCACTGGAACTACAACACATTTCACTCTCACTATCCTGATTTCACTAAAACTTAAAAAAAACATTTCACTGTTCAAATACTTTGCACTACCACTATAAATGATAAAACTTCACTGACACAAACACACTTCACTGACACTACATACTTCATTGACACAAAACTTCAAATAACATAACATCAATTGCATCCTTTAAATAATGAGCATAATATACTACCGTCTATTAGCAAAGTCCTTAAGTCTATTTTTAAATATATTTTTGGTTATTGGTAAAACCCTTTAGTAAGTCTGCAGGTGAAGCATTCCAATTCCTGATAGTACGATTGAGAAAAGAAAACTTTCCAGTGTCCGTCCTCTGTCTTCTTTCCCTCAATTTATATGAGTGGTAGTTCCTTGAAGAGTAATTTGGCACCTGCAATCAATTTTTTACTTCTCTCCAGGCAGACTCACTTCTGTATGTTTTGAACATTGCACATAATCGAATTCGCGTTCTCCTCTCCGTGAGTGCGTCTCATTTTAATGTTGAATTATTACGACAAGGCTTGAGAGCCCGTTTTTTTTATATCTTTTCCAGTCTTAATATGTTCTAATCTGTAAGGATCCCAACATGCAGCACCATATTCAATTACTGGACGAACTAGTGACTTATATGCAATCTCTTTAGATTTATCAGAGCCCTTTTTTAGCACCTTCATCACAAAGTGTAACGTTCTCCATGCTTTTCCCGCCGTCTCAGTAACGTGTTGCTTCCAGGAATAGAACAATGTTATCGTATTTGCGAATATTGCATACAAAACGTATACACAAATTATGAGCACGTTGCAGCTTTGTTTTGCTGTCGCTGAAAAGGTCGAACAGTAAAATGGGCCGATACAAACCTCTGAACAAGGGACGTTTTTAAACAAGCAGGAAGATGAATATTTATCCTTCTTAGCATATGGATATTAGAATATGGGGTACTTGTCTGCATGTTTCTGTGATCTGCATATCCAAGTTGAAAATCGCAGCAGCTTCATATTTTCGGCTTTGAACATCTATCTCAGGGGTCGTTAGCACAGAGCACGCTGGGGCTAGCGTCCCTTACCCGCAGAAAACGCAGTGCACCATGGTGCTCTCGTAGCTGATAGCGGGTATGCTCTGTATCTCTCCCTGCTGCACGACGGTGCACACGGAAAGGCACCGCGTACCCATTGCACATTTCAGCGAGTGCTGACGACCACTGATCTATATGATTCTTTTTTTTTAGTCACTCTCCTACAGTGCAGCAGCTTCATATTTTGGACTTCAAACATCTCTCTTATTCTTTTTTAGACATTCGTCTAAAGTGCAACAGCTTCATATTTTAGTTTTGAATACCTATCTCTTTTGTTCTGTTTTAGAAATTTTCTTAAAGCGCAGCAGCTTCATATTTTGGGTTTTGAACATCTCTATACTTCCAGATTAGAAATATCCCAACGTGAAACAACTTCATATTTTAGATTTTTTAAAAATTCAGAGTTTGTATTTTTTGTGTTACAAAATATTCTCAAATAAATGACGTTTGGATCAAATTTGAATCTCTATAGTATGTTGATTTCTTAACTATGCTACCGTATAATGTTAGTGAGCATTTTTATTAAGTTTAAAATGGTGATACGATAGCCGACGTTGTTTCAGTTACTACTGAACCCTCTTGTAAATAAGACAGTACTGGTTAGTAAAACAGTATTGAAATCCCTGAAGGGTCATTAGCAACTGTTTAATGACGGAAACGGAATATCCATTGACTTCCTCCTAACGGACTTAGTAGACTATAATCTTTGCCCAAGTGTCGTAACAAATCTGGTTCATTTCTCGTGGAGATTTTAAACTGCACAATTTTCCATTAGCATTCTGCCAGTTTAGGACTCTGATTGGTTTTGGTTTACCTAGACGTCGTCTAATTTCTTTCGAAAAATTTGAATTATGGAATTTTCCAAGCATTTAATCACATGCGCCGACATCTGTTCTTTCCAGATAAAATTTTCTGTAATTATTAACAACTATGTATTTAAATCGAATTCCATTTAGAGTGTGTATCGAGTATCAATAAATGATTTCTTCTCTCTTAATCCTATTGCAAGTTTCTTTGCTGCTGAATTCTCCCTTTCATACTGAAATCTCAAAATCCTTCTGCGCAGAACGTTCTTTTGGAAACCATTTAGACCAGTTTGCTGACTTCTGAATACTTGTGTGTGCTTTTCTGAGAGCTACATGAATATGCGTTCCCTTCTCCTTGTGAACTTGAAGGAGTTTCACCAGAAATCCCAGATAAGTATATGGACACTAACAACACTCCACGGCTTACATTCAGCTTCTACGATTCTGAGAAATCTATATTTGCACGATATTTAGAAGACGATTTCTTTCAGAAACTTTGTTCAGGAATAACTTTGCCCATATGATATTAACAAACCACTTGCAACCGTTATACAGTATTTACCCTAATATAATATACTGTAAATATATAGCTACACAATAGACCTTAGTAAAATTAACAAAGTTCTATTATAGCTTAGTCACACTGGTTTATTTACAGTACCGATACTGTTCTAAGCAGTAACACACTCTCTCTGAGCGACTGAGTAGATAAACCTGTGGCCTGTCACATAGGTGTATCGAGTTCGAGTCCAGGTCATGCCTGCAATATTTCACTGTAGTCTGCTCTAGTGGTTTGGGAATGCGCCTAGTTGGGGGGTAAGTGCAATAGATGTAATACGTCGCGGTGCTGGGTCGTAGTAATTCCCCTCCCATGCATACATACATACATACATACATACACATCTCATACTCCACACTGCTATGATAAGATCACTTAGCGTAGTGTCATTTACAGAGGTGGAAAAAGGTAATTTGCTTTTGATTTACTTCACATTTATAGTCACCTGTGTAGCTTAGATGATAGGTGTGTTTGCTGTGCACAAGCGTGAGTTTGCTTCTCGCTTGGACTCATTACCTAGTTAAGTTTTTTCCGAAGTTTTGCCAACTGTAATGTGAATCACATGGAGAATCCTTAATGGACTCAATTATGGTATTCAATAAAAATAATATAAAATTGAACAGAAAATTTGAACAAAAATGCATAATAAGCGTAATTATCTGAAATTTCAAAATGACACAAGTTCATAATACAGCATTCCAAAAATCATGCATTCTTAAGCAGATTTTACGCACACATTAACTTTTCTTGACATGCACCTGTCCCAAAGTAATTGTTACGATTTCACAATACTTCATATCTGTAAATATTAATGCTACAGCAACGCAGAAAGTGTCTTTTTTTAAACTTGGTTATTTAACGATGCTGTATCAACTACGGGGTTATTTAGCGTCGATGGGATTGGTGATAGCGAGATGATATTTGGCGAGATAGGGCCGAGGATTCGATGACTTTTCCTTAAGGTTGGGGAAAATCTCGGAAAAAATCCAACCGAGCTCAAGCGGGAATCGAACCCGCACACGAGCGCAACTCCGAATCGGCAGGTAAGCGTATTAGTATAATAAGCTACGCCGCTGGCTGCACTAAGTGTCAATAGACAGGTACTCCCTTCAAGTTCTGTTTGATATCTTACATGTTCTCCACAGTTTAACTTCTGGTCACGCGGCACATTCCAATATTTCTCCCACACTTTTCGCAGCCCGTCACTATTTCTATATCCTGCAATGTAGCTGTATTCCGGGGCCGTACATAGCTCCTGCAGGTTACTGCCCGAAGAAGGAATGTAAACATTGTTCTTCACGTAGTTCCACGCGAAAAAATCATAGAGGGTTAGGTTAGGTGAGTATGGACCTCACCTCATGAAGTTTCGATCCTCGACAGTGCAACGACCAATCCTACGTTGAGGAAGATGCTAGCGGAGGTACTCACGCACATGACTGTGTGATTGAGGTACTGAGGTGGTGCAACACCATGCTGAAAATGAACTCGTCTCCCTAGTTACAACAGAACAATGCGTTAAGAAATCCTGAACACAGAAAAAAATTCTGTACTTTCGATAGAACAATTTTTATAACAATGACATTTCCCAACAGTTCGCCGAGTTAGTTCTGTGGTAGCGTGTCTGTCTCCCAGACTAGCCTGCCCGGGTTCTATTCCCGGCGGGGTCAGGAATTTTCATGTAAAATTTCTACCTCGGGACTAGGAGGGACTAAGAGAGATGGTGATGCACAACTTCTAATCACTAGATTGTTCACCAATATGCTTGGGTTAAAGCCCAAATCTCTCCGCAGTGCATATGAAGAGAAGGCATATGTCACTGTTGATAGTGATTCGTCTGTCGGATGGGGACGTTAAGCCTGGCGGCCCTCTTGGTGCTATTCGATAGGAGTAGGCTACGTGCCGGCATCGGGTTTCCCCTTCCTCACCTTCACCATCATTCTCAACCATTCCCTACAACACACTTACACCAACACTTAACATACACACATCTAGTACACGACATACACAACTCTTCATAGATACACATTATGCATAGTATGGCCCGCCGAAGTGGCGTGCAACTTGAAAATGGGTTACAGTTGTGTCATTTATCCACAGTATGTGGAACCCGAATCACGTTAAGTGAAGTGGGTACACATTTCTCAACAGGAGTATATGGTAGCTATACGATTAATAATCTAGGAGATATTAGTTGTATATTAAGACTAGCTTCGTTCCTACAGCTTACATAATTTCCGGAACTGGAACAATTATTCTGGGACAGGTTACACAAGGACATCATTTTATTTTTACTTGAACTTTTATTGTGCCTGAGTTTTTTAATGTACTTCGCTCCCATCCCTTCTACTAACGAAGTTCCAACTGTCCTCCACACAGAACCAAGGCAGCAGTACTGAGTTAGTGATTATAGTACGTTTCAGAAATATGTTCGCGTTTTCCAGTGACAAGAACTTCCAATATTGAATAATATTTTCGTACAGGTACTGTCGTCCGTTTGCCTACGTCGCATCCCGATTTCCCCCACCTGCTTCTGCTCGCTCCACTGTAAAAACTAGTGGCTGGGCTTTCTTAGCTCATTTCTGAAAACATTAATTTCTGTTAGGAATTAATTGGACGTCTACGTAATATTATGCAACTGTTTAAAATAACTTAAATAAAAGGGCCTCGTTAAGTAATTAACTATCACGTGATTCTCCCCCCCCTTCTGCGATCCTGCGACATAACCACTTGGACGGACAGTAGACAGCATGTCTGAGTAATTTTATCTGTGCGGCTCGGGCAGAAGTGAAGACTGAATTTACAGTACGTAAGGTACTCTTTTATACAGTAGGTACAGAATTATTTCAACATGAGTTACTAAGTATGAAGGACGAAACTGGTAATTGGAATTAGATGCAATAGTCACACAAGAACTGAAGCCTGTATCGAAATGAACGGCCACCATTTTCAAAAATGTGTTTAAATATCCATATTATGATTATTTTTCATTTTAACTTCATTCCTTATATCGTACGCTAATGTGCTGTAGACAGTATAATATACACGGCAAAATGAATACGTTCGCATGAATAACTCAGTTCGTGAGTAAAAACACTTATTGTTAATGCAGTACTGTATTTTGATTAAACAAAACCTAATGAAAATTATCACACTCAAAATCGCGATATTTCCTAGTTTACATAAATGGATGAACTACTTTTCTTCCCTCCTGTACCTAGTAAAGTGATTTGTTTGTATTTTACGCCAGTATCATCGAACTCCAGTCGTGGAAGGAGGTAGCAAACGGTGTTTCCGGGTCTCAATCATTAATCCAAAGGTATAGTCAGATTAATATTAAAAATGTTAGTAAAAATAAAATGATGTCCCTGTGGAATCAAGAAGATCGCCGCTGTGGCCTAGGAGTAGCAAACGGGACTCGTGCTTCGAGGTTGCGTTCAGACATGGCTTCGAATTACTCTTGAACTAAATACTTAATCGAGATTTTCCGACATTTCTTCCAAATGTAAGGCAAATGTCAAGTAGGTCTAGTAGGACTAATTCTCGTATTCATCTCTGAATCACAGGTTCCACCGACATTAAATAACCTCGCAGTTGATACAACGTCGTTAACTTATCGATAGAGAAACCATAAAGAAGGCGATATAACGTAAATCAAGACGCTCGGCAATAAAATAGGGTACCTAATATCTGTGATCTGAATATTCTCTATATTAAGCTACATTACGTTCCATACTTCGATATCTATCGAACGCTCTTATGCAAACTAAAAGTAATATTTCGATCCGCAAGTTATATTCCTTTCTCTTTTTTAATGCTGAGAATTGTAGGAATTTTATAGCTTTCGCGAAAACTTTTTCTTGCACCACTTAACGAAATGACTTCAAGTTACCAACGTTTATTCCATCCGAATGAAGCTACGAACACTGACTGGTGGAGCTGGAGTCACGAAAATGTGCGTGTCCGCTGAACGGAAGGCCCAGCCGCTCTTTAAAATTTATTAGACTTCAATATAAAAGGATGCGTTCGGGGAGGCCGCCTTATTGCTTTATGGAGCACAAAGTCCAGAAACAGCTGTGTCAGTCTGCGTCTACCCACTGCAATTTACTTAACAAGGAAACGTGAGGATAAAATTTAATGATTTGGCTTACGTTATTTTTTTAAGTAATTAAACAATTTTTTTTCTGAATTTACTACAGTTATTTATTTTAACTTGTTACAAATTTATTCGCTCCTCATTGGACAATAGTTGGATGCTTGAATGATATTATAGGTAGAAATAGAATGACCAAAATTAAAACCAATAACGACGTAATATGCCTTTGGTGTGAGGAGTACAAATTAGGAATTCAAATTTCAAGTTCCATAAGACTAAATACAGTTCTTTTCGCGGACGACCAAGTATTAGTTGCAAACTCTGAAGACAATTTACAGATGGGTATATTTAAACTAAATAAAATCATAGAAGAACATGGCATGAGGATTTCACCAGAAAAAAACCAAAATAATGGCATTTGAAGGTACAAACCCAATCCGAAGCAAAATTGTTGTTGAAAATGTGATTTTAGAACAGATAATTCCTTTTCATACTTAGGATGTAATATATCATACGCAGAAAAATTAACAAATTTTTACAAATATTAGGACTGCTAAACCATACCCTAAAACCAAGTTTAGTACAGAAACATTCCCGAATAAAGCTATATAAAACCCTTGCAATACCAACTCTCCTCTATGGAAGCGAAATTTGGGTTCTGAAATAAAGATATATCAGCAGATTAAGAGCAGCTGAAATCAAATAAATATCTTCCACGAACTGCAAGATACATACTTCTGGACCACAAGAGGAACTACTGCAGGAACTCAACACGCAATCATTAGAAGAAAAAATTACAGAATACAGAAACAGATGGCTTGAACACATTTCTCGTATGGAAGCTGGCCGGACACCCCAAGAAATGCTAAAATACCACCCCCAAGGACGACGACGACCTGGACGTCCACAGAAACGTCTATTGGATCCTGTATAGCTGAAACCGAAACAGGCCAACAATGGCCTAATTTCGTGCCTGGAATATGGTGGTGGTGGTGATGATGATGATGATGTTGATGACGTAATCAGCTGAAACACGAGCAGATACTGTAAAACATATCAGTTATTAGACACAACAGAAAGGCTGTATTCAGAAACACAGTAAATAAATCCAAATATGGCAGTAAGAAGTACTGCATTATTATAACAGACAGACAGACAGACAGACAGACAGACAGACAGACAGACAGACAGACAGACAGACAGACAGACAGACAGACAGACAGACAGACAGACAGACAGACAGATAGATAGATAGATAGATAGATAGATAGATAGATAGATAGATAGATAGATAGATAGATAGATAGATAGATAGATAGATAGATAGATAGATAGATAGATAGATAGATAGATAGAACCCGCAACATCGAACATAGAAGGCCAGCACTATACCAACTACGCCCGAGGGCGACGGTATTATAACAATTTGCCAGAATGATTCAGTAGTGTATTACAAGTGGAGAAGGTTACCTGAAAGATGTGGATCTTAAAACAAACTTAAATTATCTAATTAAACAAAATTTGGTTCGTGATGGCTACTGTACTACCTTATTCTAGTACAGAGGCCAAGAGAGCATCTAGCTCCCCCACGCCCCCCAAGGGCCTTCATGGCGTATTAATAATGATTCACTCGATAAAGCTTTCTATCACACTTTAAAAATAGTTTGCTGAAAATGCCGTATCTCGTAGAATGAAAACGAACTAAGAATTATGAAAGAGAGTGTGGAAAATGAGAAGAAAAGAAACTAATTACGTGTGAACGTATGAATCAAGGTTCGAAAGAAATACGGTCCCCAAGTGCGGTTTGTCTCATTTTATAATGTAAATCGCTTCCTTCTCCTGATAATGGAGTGTTTGTCTCCGCGGTAGTTGGGAGAGAATCCCTAACTGTAATTGAGGACGGACAATGTCCATTAACGAAGTTCTTGTACGTGCTCTGACCGCACCACTTCTTTCTTGCCGCCGCCGACGTCGTGTTCCGACGCTCTCCAGCTTTATCTCCGCTGATCACTCCCTTCACAGTCGGCGGCAATGGACCTGGTGATCAGTATTTCCTAATCCACGAGTCCTACAGAAGATACTACAGCTCACGCATTCATGATATTCCGACTTATGTGCGAAAATATGCTCCATTGTTTTTCTTACAAAATAATTTCACTAGTGTTACTATTAACAAAAATAGTGCTATAAGTTCTTAATAACAATAGTGTCAATAGCAATAGCATTATTTTCAGTAGAAATTGCAGTAATGTCAGCAGTAATAGCGTAGTGCCAGTAGCAGTGTCAGTACTGATAGTAACAGTAGCGAAATTATTACCTTTAGTAACATGTTACCTCAAGTTTCAGTTATTTATAAACAGTAATCTCACTAGAAGTTTTCATTTATCTAGAGAAAATCAAAACTAGAGTGGGATTTAATTGACTATCATATGATTAGAAGAAAGTATATAAAGATTAGAAGTAACGAAGTACTCCAATACAATACAATATTAATTGACTTACGAAAATACAACTGTCTTCAAAAGTATTATTATACCATCTCAACATTACAAATATTACGCTAGATGGCAGTAGAGTGTTATGATTAGCTATTTTATTGTTATCAGTTGTGCCAACTATGGAATCTTCATTGAACTATGTGGACGGTTACTAGTCAAGGAGGCTTTGTTGATTCAGTTTCATTTTATTAAAACAGTTGCATTCCACTTCAATTATCCGGTTTCCAGTAATCAACGTCACTTGACAGATGGTTTTCACTAAATCTTAATATTAAACAATCTCTGATACATGACTATCCATAAAATCAAATAGCAGAAGCTATAACATAACCTAAATAATATAAACTAGTGTTAGAAAAGTTTTAATTAGGAATGATGAAGTAAACAAGAAAAGTTTTAATTAAGGATGATGAAATAAAAAATTAACATGAATAATTTTAAAACGAACAACTATTGAAAGTACAATTTTTAAATTTGAATGTTTTAGTGGTTGATGGTTCAGTTGATGTTATATTGGACGTGTGCGTAAAAGAAGTGAACTCGTTGATGTACATGGTTTATTCCTCAACTTATTCAGGATTTCCGAATGGTGCTCTTCATTTATTTGTAAATAGGATTTCAGGGAAGATGCATAACTATGACCAGTGATCTTTATTAATTCTTGTTCTTGAATGCCAATGCGAGTCATATTTGAAACTGTTGTGCACCGACTGGAGAGGTTTGTAATTTTCTGTTTTTTGACGTCCAGACCACTGCAGTTTGAAATGCTGGGAAACAAAGAAACAAATGCTAGGTTAGTGATAAAAACAAACAAATGCTAGGAAAGCGATAAAATTGTGCGATAAGCAGCCATGATTGGTTGAAAGACGTACTTTCGTACCGTTTTATTGATCAAAAGTAGTATGACGTAGTAAAAGTGTAATAGTCATCATCAGGGAAAGGATTTATATGTAAATACATATTTACTTATAAAGCTAATATAATTTATATTTTGCATTATCTTTATGTTTCACAATGTGTAGGGTTGAAAAATCCTACTTTTATTTTCCATATTTTTCCATATTTTAGAGTTTAGTACATATTTTCGTTAATTTCCATATATTTTCCATATTTCATATAAAACAGTCCATATTATATTAGGTTTAACAATAAAACAAAACAAAATTCCATTAACTTTTAAAAATACATTTCAACAATAGAGATTTAAACACATGTTCAGTAATCCCTTTAACATCAGAGTTATTTGAAAATTAGCAGTCCTATCAACAATGGGAAAGTAAGTTACAAAACTGTATTAATTTAATTTAAAATTTTTAACAGACTTCAGTTGTGCAGCTCAACAGTTAAATGCCAGTCAGAGTACACATAGGTTCAGTTTTGTAAATCATACTATAAAGACGGTAAATATGCCAAAAGTACGTCATTCAGTCAATTTAAAATCAAAACTAACAAGTTACATTTCAGAATTTAAAGAAGATGGTTTATCAACTGACAATAAAATATTATTTTGTAATTTGTGTCAGTGTGCAGTATCATCTACACAAAAGTTCCTGGTGCAACAACACATTACAACTAGTAAACATCAGGCCAACAAACAACTAAATTCCAAGCAGAGACAATTGTTTTTAACACAACCAACAACATCGAATGTAAGATCTGAGTTTAACATCGACCTGTGCCGTTCTCTCATCTCTGCTGATATTCCTCTCTACAAACTAAAGAATAAGGTCTTCAGGGAATTCCTTGAAAAATATACTCAACATACAATCCCGGATGAGTCAACACTTAGGAAGACGTATGCTCCATCCATCTACGATGAGACAATACAGAAGATAAGAGATGAAATTAAAGATAGTTCAATTTGGGTTTCCATTGATGAGACTCCCGACAAAGAAGGTAGACTTGTTGGTAATGTAGTTATCGGTTTGTTAAGTGAACAATATTCTGAACGAATTCTTTTACATTGTGATGTTCTAGAAAAGTGCAATAACAAAACTATAGTTAAACTGTTCAACGAAGCTATGGGTATCCTGTGGCCAAAGGGTATTATGTACGATAATGTGTTATTCTTTATTAGCGATGCTGCCCCTTATATGGTCAAAGCTGGACAAGCATTATCTGTTGTATATCCTAAATTGACTCATTTTACTTGTGTGGCGCATGCATTTCATCGTGTGGCAGAAGTGGTCAGAGACAATTTCCCTAAAGTAGATTTGTTGATTTCATCAGTGAAAAAAGTATTTCTCAAAGCTCCCAGTAGAGTTAACGTGTTGAAAGAAATGTACCCTGAAATTCCATTGCCACCAAAGCCAATTTTAACTAGATGGGGTACATGGCTAGAAGCAGTTGAATATTATGCCGAACATATAGACTCTATTAACAATGTTCTCCTTGCATTGGACTCTGAAGATGCAGTCTCAATTGATACTGCGAAAACAGTTACCTGTGACATAAGTGTGAAGAATGACTTAGCTCACATTCAGCATACATTTTCATGCATCATAAAAACGCTCAAAAGTCTCCAAAATAGGCACCTTTCACTATCTGAAAGTTTTGAAATTATAAATAGTACTGTGGAACAACTGAATCGTGGTAGAGGTAAAGTTGCAGATGCAGTAAGAGCTAAGGTGGACACTGTACTTTCAAAAAACCCTGGATATGAAGAACTACAAAAGGTTGTTGCTGTGATGAGTGGTGAATCAACAGTGAAGATTAACTTGGACTTATCCCCAGCAGACATTGTGAAATTGAATTATGTACCAGTTACTTCTTGTGACGTCGAATGCTCTTTTAGTCAGTATAAATCTATCCTCAGAGACAATAGAAGAAGATTCACTTTTCAGCACTTGAAAGAAATGTTTGTAACCTATTGTTATGGTAACAGACAATAAAAATTGTGTTTTGTTGAAACTACATTGGAAGATAAGGTACGTCCATTATATTTTTTGTTTAGTTTGATTAAAATGTACCAATATTTAACGTACATAGTCATTTTTTTATAATTTTAAGTCCATATTTAATTCCATATTTTGGTAAAAATCCATATTTAATTCCATATTTTGGTAAAAATAACTACATATATATTTACATATTTCATATATTTTTAGTCCATATAAATCCGTTCCCTGGTCATCATAATCTATAAAAACTCACGCCAAACAGTCGCATACTTGCCAAACCAACACACAAAATATCGAAGTACTGTATTTATCATCACTCATTTTCTCGCTATAGCGTTTGTGGAATATCATACCCAGCGACATCAAAGACTGTCGGAATTTAATAGTATTAAAAAAACTTTATATGAATTTTCTTATAGAGTAGAACATAATGCAGTCCACTGAAAATATAAAATTTATTGTCAAAGCTTCGAAAATGTTACTGTTTTCTTTGGCTTTAAGTTTGTCACTTCGTAGTGCCGGTCTCTTAGGTCTGACTCGCCTGTGTATTAATTGTGATTCACGAGGATTTACCGTCACTTACGGAGCTTGTTTCCGAAGACATTCTGAGCAAACATGTCATATAAACATTTGTCCTAATCTCAATATTTTCAAAGTTACATTAATTTGAAGTCCGACACTCGAAAGCTACTTCGCTTAGTTTGCGGCTATTCGACCTATAATATTAGCAAATAAACATAATCCAGAATAAAATAATTAATTTCTTCAAAGCATAAGGGTTTACGGATGCGCTAGGGATCTCATTTTATATATATATATATATATATATATATATATATATTTCTTCATCTTTCAAAGGAACATACATTAAACATCGGTTTGATAGGTTTAAAGCTCATGACCGTTTTGTATTTGTCACACATAAGTTGAAATAAAGACATTAAATTTCACTAAATCAATTATGTTTCATGTGAATCATTCCCTGGCAAATTTATTCGTAACTATTGAACATGGACAAAATCCGTTGAATAGTACTGTAGGAGGAAAGCTCTACACAGATTAACAGAGAGACGGCATATCCAAAGCCATTTTTCGCTGTCAGCGATACTGGAAACATATATTCCCACGAAAATGTCTAATTCCATTTCGTGCAGTAACACGGTACTTTCTGTCTTCAGTTCGTATAGCCTAATGGCAAAGTAAAATTGTGGAAGTTAGCAGAGTCCAACGGATTCCCGCTCGCATGGCTATCTGTCGTCTATTACGTCACTCTAACTTATTAGTTATTACAAACGAGTTGTAACTAATGAAACCAGAGGACATCACTGTTCTAGAAATTTATTCTAAACATAGTTAGTAACTCAATTGCACACTGGAATCCTCCTTTATGGTCTGCTGGCTTCCTGTAGTAGGTTCCAGAATATCTAACACTAAAACCATTTTGTGTCTCCCAAAACTTTTAATAATTATCAGGTATCATGTATAAGATTCAAAGCAAGGCCAAAATATGTTTTATTTTCCATATTACAGATTAAAGAGTTGCTCGAACATTTGGCGATAAATTATAGTAAATATAGCCTCTGAATTCCATTAGAGTATATGGAAAGTTCAATATCATCTCACAGAACTAGTTCAAATAGCCTGTTTCGGTCCCACATTTTCGGTAGACAGACAGATAGGTAACAGATATATGGGTACCTGACACTTGGGCCACGCTTTTTCGGTCTTTGGTATCTTTGTTCACTGAATATTGGTAATGACGTTTTTGGGTAATTGTGGCATATTGGTACCTACTTCGGTCATTATACCCTTAAAATATAACGAAATGGAAGGAATAATTATATTTATTGTAGGCAATTGCACAGGATTTTACTGTCTGAGTAGGTACTATTTCATTTCTTCCTCTTCGCTACCAATATTAGCCGCAAGCTCACTGGGGTTGATCTTCAGTTTGTAGGCCAGTGTCCTTAAATAAACATCCAGTTGTCCTCTGTCTTGTACTCCTGGTATCTTCCCACAATGGACACGATTTACTCCTGGTTCTTGATGTACAGTTTATTTTGTTCAGGAGATGCCTTACGTTTCTTTACAAATTGTTTTTTCCGTTGCGAGGAAATGATTTTACTTCTAGTACTCAGAAATTTTATTGCATTTTGCAAATTATTTTTTCCGTTGCTAGGAAATGTAATTTAAATTAAATTTATTTTTAAAGCAATAACCAAGCAACATGACTGAAAGAAAGCAATGACAAAGATGATAAAGTGACTCAAGCGAACGAAGTGCTGTACCAAAAAATTTGTGGTACGGAAATGGCCTATTACCGAAAATGCTGTACCAAAAATTTCGTGGGACCGAAATATTTGATTTATCTAAATCGCCTAGTACCAAAAATAAAAAGTGACCCAAAAAGATGGACCGAAACAGCCTGAAACGCTAACAATAACTTAACATTTAAAATATTTGTTTCATTGCCTCATCTAGGTTTGAATCTGTGAGCCTCGGATACGATGGCAAGGGTGGTATACAATAAACCACCGAGGGCGACTAGAGTAGTTAATTCTAACTAGACAGAAACAAAGTGTAGACGTCAATTAATTATGCGCATTTATGAAGTCATTTATTGAATGCATTTCATATTTCATAAACAGACACTCCATTTTCACACTCCCTTTGGCGACAATCTACTCTCTCTCTTTTGCTCGCGCTCTCTGATTACATGACATATGCTCTCATATACACTTCTGCATGTTTATGTTGTTTAAAAATTAGCTTAATTTTTTTTAAATCTCTACAGTAACTTATTTTCCATTATTTCTATATCACATTGATAAAACTGACAATATGTAGTAAGCATAACACTGAAACTGACTGCATATAACGCTAAACGTCACAATAATTATATGTGGGAGTCATCAAATGAATTTCATAACATGAAAGTACCGATTATTATCAAACAAATTTTAACTTTCTTTTTGGGCTGGGCATGTTACACATGTTTTCTATATAATTTTAACCTCCTGAATACGAATATGACAATAAAAACAGTTGTTGGTTACGGTTTTTGATAAATTTTCGAATTTATATCTATTGAAAATACTGCTTTATATAATGACAATAAGGTTAAATACTCACTGTTCAGAAGAAGCTTTCATTTTCTGCATTTTCTATTCTACAGGGCATTAGGTACATCACGAGCTAATGTCCAACAATAGTCTGCTAACATATTGGTACTCCACTGTCCTCGGCATCTTTTTTGCCATAATTGAAATTTCTTGATGAAAGCGCTCACCATGCTCATCACTGAAATCGCCACAATTCTCGGGGAAAAAGTAAAGATGGGAGTGAAGGAAGAGAATTTTCACGGCCAGTCACCGACGTGGCTCAGTCGGTTAAGGCGCTTGCCTGCCGGTCTGAAGTTGCGCTCGGGCGCGGGTTCGATCCCCGCTTGGGCTGATTACCTGGTTGGGTTTTTCCGAGGTTTTTCCCAACCGTTAGATGAATGCCAGGTAATCTATGGCGAATCCTCGGCCTTATCTCGCCAAATATCATCTCGCTATCACCAATCTCATCGACGCTAAATAACCTAGTAGTTGATACAGCGTCGTTGAAGAACCAACTAAAAAAAAAGTCAGGGCAATGTTACAACTCATACTTTCATACACCAACAGTAAATTTTGCACTAGTTCTTCATAGTTCTCACTTCTACGGTTACCCAGAAAATTTAATACAACCTTCTCGAATGCAATCCAGACGGCTCTCTCTTTTCCTTCCAACAAAGATTCAGTGTGATTATCCTTCATTATTTCTCTAATTTGTGGTCCACTGAAAAACTACCTTTTTCATTTTTGAGTCAGTAACAGCAGGAAATGTTTCCTGGATATGTTTAAATGCTTCAATTTCATGATTCATCCCTTTAACTAAATTCTTCATTAACCCTAACTTAATATCTAAAGGGGGTAAAATTACTTTACTTTCAGGTACAAGGGGTTGATGTATAATATTTCTCTTCTCTGGTTCTAGTGATTGTCGTATTGGCCATACTTTTATTTTATAATGCTTTTCTTGAGCGCGACTGTCCCATTCACACAGAAAGCAGCAAAATTATGTGTAGCCTAATTGCATTCCAAGAAGCAATGCTACAGCCTTCAAATCCGCACATATAAACCATTCGCACTTCGAATATTATCATTAAAGTACATTTTAAAGAAATACGTCTTACACAGAATACTAACACCCCGGAAATCTCCTGGTAAACTGAAGCGATTTCATACGGCGAACCTGTTTCTCACCCTTCAAAAAAGAAAAATTCCACTTATAGAAGTTGTTTTTACAGGGTGGTCTATTGCATAATATAAACTACAGTAATGTAATTAAAACTCACAGTGAAAGAAATGCACATCTGAAATTAAATCAGGTAAACTCAAGTGAATTCATAACACGAACCTGTTTCGTCCCCTCCAAATAGACTCGTAGAAGGGCAATAAAATAATTTCCGTTTCTACAAGTGCTTCTAACATGGTGGCCTACTTATACTAATATTGTTTTCACATAATAGGTCGTCACATTTGTAATACAAAATAGTTACACACGAAATACGGTGATTTTTTTAATAAAATGCATAGAAAATGAATGATATTATGCATCTCGAAAACTCGAACTGATGGCACATTTCGGTTATTATTTTTTAATTCAGAAGGTCGAAATTAGTAAGAATTTGACTGCTGACCAGTGATAATTGCTTTTCGATACATTTTTTCACTGTGACACATCAGTAAGTATGAGGCTAAAATCTTAGCAGGCAGAATTCGATTCCAGACGATGTAAAGTTACGTCTTTCACAAAACTATGTTATTATACTGTATCTTGTGCTGTCTCAAGGAATACTACAACAATGATGATGATTATGACGAATTTATGATGACGTAAATATCTATTTTGCAAGAGAGCTGGCTTACGATGACTGCGGACCTGGGTGCGAGACGGAGTAATTAGCCAATTATGTAACTTAGGCTTAAAATAATCATATTAAATCTTTTCACACTACCGTTAAGCCTATTAAACAATTATTTTAATCCAATAACATCAAAAGTATTTCCAGATTTAATTAACATATAATAGAGTTAATATCAAAATAAGTATTTTATACATTGTTACACAATATAATTGCTAAAACATATACCAATTTTAGATCACTCCCCACCTTTAATCGTTTGTCACACACAAAGTACAAGAGTTGAAATACGTAAATAAACATGAGCTTCAGAACCTGTATTCATATTTTAGCTATCTTTTGTGGCTCAATTGACGTAATGATTTCTTTGGCGAGTTCACTAAACGTCCTCGAATATCATCAATCTTGAGTCATTTCAGGTCTGTATTTTCCATTCTCTCTGAGAAACGAGTCAGTTGTCTCCAGCTTTCTTGCCATCGATAAAATTGTTGGCCTGATTAAATATTGCGCACACCGAATTCTTTTCGAAATGTCCGTTGTGTTTGAATCAAGGAATTTGACTTCCAATATATTTTAACAATAAAAATACGCTGACAAATTGAGAACTGCATGTTTGTGTTATGACTGCGAAAACTAGAGACTGCGAACTAATTATTAATAGTCAACAATAGTTAACAATGGATGGTAGGGATTCAAATATAGATTCTCCCAGAGCCATTAGTTTCATTGAACTTAATTTCAAGTTTATATTATCTTCCAGAAGGAAATTATAACTCATTAAAATGATAAAGGTTTATTATGGCTCACTCTTCAGTTTCCGCCACTTAACGACAGAACAGATCTAACCTTCGAATCATTGTGAGTGTTCTTATATGCAATACTTCACTAGTATTGAAAAATTTCCAAGCTATACCTTAGTATTCTTCGGTGATCTATTGGTTGTCATCAGAGATGAACAACGATCGAGAAAGCAAGACTAACAGCGCCCGCAAAGCCGAAAACCCGCACGACAATGTTCTATACGTCGCGTCGTTCAAGTAAAGACTGCTTGTGAGTGTTTCGAGACGTCGAAATTGATCACTCCCGAAGTCCCGAACGTCAAACAGCCTTCAATCGCCACAGTTGTTTATACCTGACTAAACTTTTATCTACTTTGGAAACTGTTATATATGTATAAACAATCAAGTAGCCTATTTGAAACATCATCTCTACTTTTCAATGTATAATAATCCGTTCCCCAGTCTTTATTTAAATACTAGGCCCTTATTAAAATGCTGGAAATTTTATTTTCATATGTTTGAGATCAAGTGTGCAATCTCAAGTAAAAATATATTAACGTTATGTTTTATGTTGATTAGAAATGCAAATTTATTTGAGAATTGTTTTTTTTCTATTTACATAACCATAGGTAATATCATATAATAGAACCAGAACATTTTGATAACTAAGGTACTGTTTTGCCTTTTTGTCTCATTTAAACATTAAAATGTTATTTATTTCAATGATGTATTTTATTCAAGTCCCGCGCCGTGGCGTCGCGGTTTAAGGCATCCTTCCTCGGACTCGCGTTACGGAATGCGCGCTAGTGCGAGTCCTCATGGGAGAAGAAATTTTCTCATGAAATTTCGGCCAGTGTATGGGACCGGTGCCCACCCAGCATCGTGATGCACTTGGGGAGCTACGATAGGTAGCGAAATCCGGTTGCGAATGCTAGCTATAACGGCTGGGGGGATCATCGTGCTAACCACACGATACCTCCATTCTGGTTGGATGATCGTCAACCTCTGCTTCGACATGTGGGCGTGAGGCCAGCAGCCGCCTGGTCGGTCTAGGGCCCTTCACGGGCTGTAGCGCCACGTATTATTATTATTATTGTTATTATTATGTTATTCAAAGTTACGAAATATTTCCACGCCGACCAAATGCTATTTCGAGAATGATGGACGAGACCTGAAGCGCACCAGAATGACGAGACGAGACTCGAAAGACAAAATATGCAACGAATACAGCGAGCGAGAGCGGCAGTTAGTTTTGTTCATCTCTAGTTGTCATGCTAACTTGGATCCGAGTTTCGCGGATTGAAACCCTGCCGAGATAGTGCATATTGCAGTTTGATAGTTACTTACAATGACTTCTTTTGGGAGGGAAGTGAAACTAAGATGTCCACATCGTAGATTTACGGCTGATAAAACAAACTGTTCCTGATAGAGAGCTCATGCAAAGTTAGTTGACTATTTCTCGCCAATGTTGAATTCCGACGGTAAATAACTTTTGTAGTTAAAGACTTCGTGATATAAATAAAATATTAGTACTACTGCTGCTACTGCTGTACTACTACTGTCAAATTGTAAGCAGTGTCCTTGATTCGAGAACTGCACCCGATCGTGTGGCGGTGCCCTCTGGCCGGCACCCTCAACGCTCCGCACTATTCTATCACCTCGTTCAATGCCGGCCGCCACCACCTAATTTTCCTTCTCATTTTCTTCCTACCCTCAGCTACTTCCTCCTTGCAGCGTTTAGTCGTACGACCCATGTCTCAGGAGAATCACCTCCAGCGCCCCACCCTCCAAAATCCTAGAACATGAAGATTGATTCGGTGATTGAAAACAAGAAACGCTCCGGATCCTTCCCTTGCATTTAAACCCGGCGCCCCCTAACGCCTCTTTCAGCAAGTAATACTCTTCTTCAGCCTCCTCTAATTCCTCTGGAGTCGTGGTAATAGACATGAAAGCATCCATTACAATTCTCTCTCTACAGTTTGAACAATCTCTCCCATCTTGTTTCCTTATTCAAGTGGTGTAATGCTAGAAAGTTCGTCGCTAAATGCTTAGCCTATAGTAGTGAACAGTAGAAGGACATTATACTTATAACTAGTATAATCGTACTAACAAGACATGGATATTTATTTATTACTCGATCACACCTGCAGAACTGTAGCTCCTCAAAGCGACTTCTTTACTCCCCTTTCTTACTCCACCCACCTTTTCTACCAGTGCGGTCATGACGTTCTAGTTACGCTCGGCTGCATCAACATTCATTCTCGCGGCGGCAGGTATACAATACGCTATCAAGAATTACAAATGAACACATAATAAAATCCTGAGGAACATACCTTTAGAGAGTAAGAGAAAAATGAATGAGGGAAATAAATAAATTAAAAGACATGTAAAATAAATTTTAAAATGTATGTGTGTATATAATGTAAGAAGGTCTACCTATGTATATAACGTCATATTACTAGTAAAGCCGATTAAATCCACTTTTTGTGTAAAATAAGTTAAATATAGTCCCCGACTTGTATTTCCGTGCTCTGTATTCTACTAAGATGAAATAAGTCCGAAATGTTGCATGCAGGCAACAAACCAACTACTTTATTTGAAGAATTTATTATGATTTTTCGTGCATTAATAAATTTTTAATTCCTGTTTTTACAAAACTTGTATTACTGGTCTTAACTGGTTTTACTAGTAATAGGACGATAAATAAATTGTACGTTGATAAGTGAGTGATAGCTATATGAGCGGATGTCAATGCTGCCATTCAACATTGTAACGCACTCCAGCCAAATATATAAATACATAAATAAAAATAAATAAATGAGTAAATAAATAAATAAATAAATAAATAAATAAATAAATAATACGCGTAATGCAGTTTAAAGAGAACTGGAACATGGCAAAATCTAAACCCGTGAAGAAATACTACTTTCAAAGGAAATGGGAATATGATTATTTTGTTGTTGAAGACGAAAGAATTTCTTGTTTACTGTGTCCCATCCAATTTATTTTTACTCGTCATTTCAATATTAAACCACATTTCAACAAAACCCATATTAAGAATTATGGAATGCACAAACTTTCGGGTAAATTCATTATTACGAACTGTATATTGATTATTTATTTACATACTGTTAAATTAAAGACGTCACTCGTGTTCATTTTGAATTGAAATTAATAGTGACTTTCAAGGTTCAATATTTATATGCCATATATTTATGTTTCCGTAGGTGATGATAGGAGGAAAGTTTTCAAAAATCTAAAGCAGGTTAAGTGCAAAGAAATATCAAAGAAACTACCGACAGGAAATCTAGCATAATTGTAAACCCTGAAACGAGATAATGCATTATAAATATATTGAATTTATTACAATCCTTTTTGAAAATTACATGCCGCCACTGATGGATCTTTGACGGCCAGAGAATGTAAACAAATCTACGTGGAAGTCGATCATCCCCAATAGAAGTGGAGTGAGACTGACGTCATATTTCCCCTACTTACGAGTTCTGCAGGCCTGTACTAGATTAATCGCAGTATGATTGTGTTAACAAAAGACATTTATTTAGTTATTACTAGATTGGTCACAATAGGTATGGCTGTAGTAAACAACAGGATATACAGGATGTAAACGATATAAACTGCCAAAATTATACAGGCTGCATATCTCGGTCTACTAAACATGATGTGTAGTGAAATTTTGTTTTCTCTTTCATTTTTGTTTTTAATTTCCAAAATATCATGCTTTTAGGATTGATAGCAGTCTAATATTTACTGTTCGAGTAAATGTGAACGCCATTGCCAACGACTTTCCGTCCAACATACGCTAACACCACCACAACAGAGAGATAACAGAAAACCCTGATTTGTGAACAAGGATATCACCACAGTTGCAGTGTACGTGGCGGACCGAAGTAAATAATGACAGTCTACTACCATTTCCAAAAACATTTTTACTCCATTAAATACTGGACATATATTATAACCAATGCTGTTGTTTGGATCTGAAACTTCGATGGTTAAAGAAAAAGACAAAAATGTATAGAAGCCTAACAAATGCGTTTTCTTAGGCCACTACTGGGCGTTACGAGAAGAGATTATATCTCAAATGAGGCCATTAGAAATTAGTTACAAATCAGCACTGTTTTGTAGGATATATCAAGTTATAAAAGCCAATGAGAGATCATGTAAAGAGATTGGCCGCAGACAGACTGCCTAAAAAATGTCCTTACTTAAAGACCATGAAATTGGAGAGATGTCGGGGGACACATTAAGAGATGAAACGATGGATTTTGAATCTTGGCACAGGTCCTGGAGTCCACATCTGTCGAGTAACGGTTAGTGCGTCTGGCCGCGAAACCAGGTAGCCCTGGTTCGAATCCCGGTTGAGGAAAATTACCTGGTTGAGGTTTTTTCTGTGTTTTTTTTTCAACCCAATATGAACTAATGCTGGGTAACTATAGGTGATGGACCCCACAACTCATTTCACCGGCATTATCACCATCTCATTCAGACGCTAAAAAACCTGAGATGTTGATACAGTGTCGTGAAATAACCTACTAAAGACCAGATCCTGGAGGCCTAACACTTGTTATGTAGGACGATGATGAGGACGACGACAATTATTACATGTTAAGTGACTTTTAAGTCCAATATGCGACGCGGAAGAAGGAAAAGAGGATAACTCATTTCTGTGTTGCTATGCATCTGTGACATTTTCAAGTCGAGAGAACTAGGATATAATTCTCCAACTTAAAGAAAATTAACGTGTATCTTCATCTCACGAACGTCTGTTACTTTACCTTCTGCTTTGTCTGAAACGTTATCCGTGCACCACATAGCTAGTGAATTCCGTTACTTGTGACTATCAACTGTGAGGACATAACCGCGCATGAGAAAGTATGTCAATTATTTGCAATGAGAAGGTGATATACAGAAGTCAACTCCATTACGGTTCGTTTGAAAGCCAACGCTCGTATTGCTCCCTCTTGCAGATTTTATTTCCTTATAGTCAGAGCGAGGGAACTGTAACACTGGCCATAAAACTGTAATGCTGACAATGTCGAATGATTGTACCAAGAATGAGGTCGATTGAAGTAATATGTCATGAGTATAAACTGGATGTTAGGAGAGGAGGAAGCAAGTTTCACAGTTTCTAAAACGTACATTTATTTCGAGGCGAGTAAAGAGTAGTTACACATGTTTTGTTTACAGTCACTATGGAAAAACTAGAAGGATTTTTTTTTATTTCTGTATATTCATGGTTATCATATTATAGCTTTACATAAAACTCACAATCGGAACTTTCTGCTAATGACAGCATACGGCAGGAATTGTAGGTAGAGACAATAACCAATTGATTCCCAAACTGATTATTCAGTGACATTTCGTCCACAGTATTTATGTCTATCATAAATTTTCGTCCAGTTGGGATTTTAGCCCAGAGTAATTTCATGTCTATAACAATTTTGCCCACCTATTTTTGTCAACTTATAAAAATCGTACACAATACTGAAATGTCCTGGGACATTTTTCTTAATCCATATTATTTATGGTCCATTGTAGGATTAATATATTATTTACAGAATTATATTAAGCTACTTTATTTCAATCATTGAGTACAATGAAATTGACTACGAACTTAATTTTCGAAGGAGACAAAGAAACATTTAAAAGCCATAAGTAAGTAAATTATAAACAATTTATCCTTACCTTTAGACGAAGAAAGTAAATATGCCATTATAATATCTTTCAAATTGTACTATATAAATTTGATTCCTAATTAAGAATTCTGGTGCATAGGTTAAATTGGATTTCACTATAATAGAAACCATATGAAAGCACATTAATAATGGTGAAACTGTTTTATATTAACTGGCACTCAACTTATGTTGTACGACTATTTAGTTGTATGGACAATATTTTAAATGGACTTTAGAAAAAAATTGACAAAAAATGTGAACCAAAGAAAATAGACAAAAAATGTGGACCAAAGAAAATGGACAAAAATCTTTGGACCTATAATATTAATGGACAATATTGAAAATGTACGGATCGTTCATGGACAAAAAAGTGGAAGAAATGTCCGTGTAGCAAATGAAGACGGACTTTATTTACTGAATGTTAAGAATTGAAATTTTCGTGCCTACGCATTTTAGATCGCTTCATAAACATGTATCTTTTATATTTAAATACAAAACGTTCAATTCACACATTTCTCTTTATAATCATCACGATTGTAGACTATTTAAAGTGGACAAACTAACCTGGCATGCATTAATTCTCCAACTAAGACAAAAGAGTGTATTACATTGATTAAGCATAATATATATCATATATATTAAATGTATATTAAAACTGCCTCCCATTGAGGGTAGCCCTTACGGACTCAGTATATCCTCAAAAAAATTAATATACATATGAAAACATAGATTATTAAATTTAAAGAAGGGAGACAAAGAAAAGAGCGTGAAAAATTACAATTGCTATTAATGTGGCACCATGTGATTAATTAGGATTTGGCAGGATTTTTTTAACACACTTATCACAATGTCATCCCTCAGAGATATTGGCAGAGTAAACTGCCGTCGAAATTCTTCAAAAAAAGCTGGTATAGTCCCTCGAGCACCTATGAGCAAGCCGAATACCTCAACGTGAATTAAGGCATATTTCAGCTTGAAATAGTTGACTGTAGGCTCATAGATCGACTTCTTCTCAAGGTGGACCTCGGCTGACTGATGACATTCTACTTCAAAACGTACCGTGGGGTCCACAATGATGCCCTGTTTAGTGTCAGCATTGTACGCTAAAATATATACTCGTCTCGTTGACCCATTTTGAGTTATACAGGAGATTTCTTCTTCTACTATCCAGCCCTTATTTCTTAATGCGGCAACAATTTTGGATCTTATAAGATGATGTCTAGAGTTCCTCAAGAGCAATCCCTGTTCATAGAATCCCAAGACGTGTGCTAAAGTTTCAGTCTCCGAGCAGCCATGTCTGTACCGGGTACCGTTGAAAGATGTGCCGGGAACGGAACGAACAGATGCTAAATTTGCTGTCATTTTCAGGCTAGATATCCATTCACTAGTCGAAAGTCCTTTCTTGTTTGCAATCCAACTGTTGGCGGCTGTTACTCCGCTATACATCTCAACACCTTTTCCTCGTCCTGAAAGGGTCTTCCGGTAAGTAAGTTATACATGGAACAAAATAAAATAATAATTAAGGATAAACATTTTAAACTATTAGGACTAAGTATTTAATCTCTTGTCGTCAACAGTAGTGTAGTACTAAGGCATTTACTGTCTGTCGTTGATTCCTACGATTCCGGATCCAAACCCGAGTGAAAGCAATATATTTTAAGACACTAGGCTTCTTTCGAAAGGGAAATGAAGTCAGGGTCCCATGTCATGGAAAAAGCACGTAAAATAACTCTATTCATAACTGAGGACGCCACTGAGAGTCTTCAATACGAAGTCAAAAGACAATATAAGACGATACTCAAATGATAAAAAGAACATTAAAAAGAAGAGATGAAGGAAAACGGCAGAAGATAGAAGAGAAGGGTCATATCAGCAGCATATTGTAACGGAGGCTGAGATTTTAAAGGACCGCAATGCTCACGAGTAGAGAAGCAAGTACAGATACTGAAATAACATTTGGAGCTCCCTTATTGTATAAGTTTCGCTTACGACAAACAGCAATAAACAAGAGACCCTATATATATATATATATATATATATATATATAATAATAATAATAATAATAATAATAATAATAATAATATTTATTAATACTATACACTTGAGCTACATTAGGCATTGCAGCCCGAAAGAGCAGAAGCTCGTGCTCGGGCGCAGTTCAGATCAGTTATACAAAATATATCACAAAATTACGAGAGTTCATTGAACACAATCACATTAATAAATGGTAAAATACATACAGCATGTAATAACAGGGTCTATATACAAATAGAAAATACAGAAGTACATGAATATTAGAGTAACAATTTTAACTCAATTAGCTTAAACAATTAAATAATTAATCTGATTTGTTTCTTAAATCTATGTGTGTTAAGTGTACTTAGCTCAGGGTAAGCTCTAATTAATGTATTATATATTTTGGGTCCAAAATTTCTGCTGTGTTTTAATCCAGCAGTTGTGTGGCATTTGGGAGTATTTAGAAAGAAACTGTAGTTTTGTCTCGTCTGGTATTCATGAGGATCATATTTAAATTTATTGTGGTTTTTATGGAAGTAAATCAGCAATTTTTGTTTATAAATTTGTTCTAGATTTGATACGCCAAATTCCTGAAAAATTAATTTTGTTGGGTAATCAAAAGGTTTATATAGACAAATTTTGATAATTGTTTTTTGGAGCAGATTTAAAGGACGGAGAGTCGATTTTGCCATTCCTCCCCAACCTAAAATACCATACTGAATTATTGATTGAAACAGAGCTAAGTACACAGTACGCAGAACATAAACAGGTAAATAAGAGCGTAGAATGGAAAATTTGTGGATTGTTTTACGCAATCTGTTACACAGACAGGAGATATGCTTGTCCCATTTTAAATGTTGGTCAATAATAATGCCTAAATATTTAACTTGTGAGGATATACTCAAAGCGTTACATGAGCAAGTAGGTAGGTTACAATCATGTATAGTTATACTTATATTATTATTTATTTCTAGTTGCTCAAGGCCATGTGATGTTAATGAAAATGGTATTAATCTTGTTTTAGAAACGTTCAAAGAAAGTAAGTGAGCATCCAGCCATTCTTTAATAATATTAATACCACTGTTAGAATTTTGATAAGTTTCATTCCAACTCGAACCGCTAAATATAACCACAGTATCATCAGCATAAGAATACAGAGTACCAGAATATTTCTCAATGTCAATTTTAAGTAAATCGTTGATATATATTAAAAACAAAACAGGACCTAAAATCGTCCCCTGAGGTACACCTATATCAATGTTACGTGATTTACTAAGGTGATCATTTATTTTAGTTGCTTGAGTTCTGTTACTTAAGTAAGATTTAAATAATTTTAAAGCAATTCCATTAATTCCTAATCTATCCATTTTATTCAAAAGTATACTGTGATTGACCGTATCGAAAGCTTTTTGTAAGTCTAGAAAAATTCCTAGACATTTATTTCCTACATCTAATTCTTGAATTATTTTTGAGGTAACTGCCATAATAGCATCATCAGTGCACAAATTTTTTCTGAAACCAAATTGATTATCATTTAGTAGTTTATTTTTTTCTAAAAATGTTATTAACCGTGTTTTTATACATTTCTCAAATACCATTTATATATATATATATATATATATATATATATATTTTTACACGTGGACTGTCGTGTGAAACTGTTGATTACATACAGGTGGACTTCCATCAAGACGCGATCCAAATTTTAATTCCATATCTCTACTTAATTCGTATAAATGAGAACGATAACGAGATCAACAAACGTGAAATGAGAACAACAATGGGTAGCTTCTGCAGTCACGTACACAACAAATCTTAAGGTATATAGCCAGTCTCGAACTCAGATCCATTTAGGTGGGAATATGTCTGCTGATTCAGCTACGTTGAGGATACTTCATACAGAGGAAAAAGTCTGTTTCTTGCCAAGCACGTCTTTGTTGCTGGAAATTATTCCCAAGTCTGCCAGAAAATAACACGACATAAAATTCCACGAAATCTAATCATCGCTGTAGTCAGTGACGTCATCAGGTCACGTTCGTTATTTTAGCGCCTAGAATACAATCACAAGAGCAGAGATTTCGCGATCCAAGCCTTGAGTAATCAAGTATTCTGAAGAAGAACACTTGAATACTCTTACATACTTTGGAGACATTTTAAATTTGTATCTGAATACTGAGTCATATTAGTAATTCCTTCTCATACGTTTCTTTTTCTTTAAGCTTCAAGATTGTTATGTCCATGAGAGTTGTCTTTTCAACTCAATTTTTGATATTCTAGACTCCTCCCTGAATTTGACCAAACAACAGCTGTTTCATAAAATTTTGACGTCTTGGTTTTCAGTTAATTTACTTTTTATACTATTTTTGTTGGTTAAATATATTGTGACTTAAAATATAGGTAAAAATTAATATTATTATACTATTATAATAGTCTACTGTACATAAAATTATATAAACATAATTTAATAATTTCTAGTCAATAACTGAAGTAATAGAAATACAATGCAAAATAAGTGGACTGAGGATGTACTATAATGTAGTGTTTCTACTTCGTATATACCGGGTGTGTACAAGCATACTTCGTGTGTACAAGGAATGGTATTATTAGTATTATTGTTATTATTTTGCGAAGCTGCTGTTGAGTGTGAGTAGAATTTCTGTGTCATGGTTATGTTTATGTCTCGTTTCACGTAAACATGGTACTGAAACAAATAAATAAATAACACTTCTTGTATTCCAAATAGAACGTTAACTTTTTACGCATTCGGTACTCTTGTTATTTAACCACACGCCCATATGCTTCTGATATCAGGTATTTCTGAATAATAGCTGTGGTGTGGGAAGCAATGCATATCATGTTCAACCACTGAAGCCTTTTTATGAAGACAAACAAGTAGTAGTGGTAGTGGTGGTAGTGGTAGTAGTAGTAGTGGAGGTGATAGTAGCAGAAGTGGTAGTAGCAGAAGTGGTAATAGTAGTGCTGGTAGTAGTAGTAGTAGTAGTAGTAGTAGTAGTGGTGGTGGCAGTAATAGTAGTAGTGATGGTAGTAGTGGTAGAAGAATTAGTAGTGGTGGTGGTATTAGTAGTAGTAGTGGTAGTAGTAGTAGTAGTGGTAGTTGTGGTAGTAGTGGTGGAAATAGTAGTGGTGTCAGTAGTAGTGATAGTAGTAGTGATGGTATTAGTAATGACAGTAGTAGTAGTAGTGGCGGTGGTGATAGTAGCAGTGGTAGTAGTAGTAGTAATAGTAGTAGTAGGAATAGTGGTGGTGGTAGTTGTAGTAGTAGTATGGATGGTGGTAATAGTAGTGATAGTAATATTAGTGGCGGTGGTGGTAGTAGTAGTAGTAGTAGTAGTAGTGGTAGGAATAGTGGTGGTGGTAGGAGTAGTATGGATGGTAGTGATAGTAGTAGTAGTGGCGGTGGTGGTAGTAGCAGTGGTGTTAGTAGTAGGCCTAGTAGTAGTAGTAGTGGTAGTAGCAGTAGCAGTGGTAGTAGTGGTGGTAATAGTAGTGATAGTAGTAGTAGTTGTAGTAGTAGTGGTAGTGTTGGTGGTGATGGTGATAGTAGTGGTAGTGTTGGTGATGGTGGTAGTAGTAGTAGTAGTGGTAGTAGTAGTGATAGTGGTGGTAGTAGTAGTAGTAGTAGTAGTAGTAGTAGTAGTAGTAATGGTAGTAGTAGTAGTAGTGGTGGTGGTATTTAACTGTATGTTAATAACAGAATAGTGTAACGATCAATACGCTAACATTTTGTGATTTCAATTCTTTCTTTTATAAGCAATATAGCGCAACTTGAGATGCGATAGTAAGGGTCCGAAAGAAACAAAATAAATTCAGTTACGCTGCAAGTTTATTTCAAAAAATATTTATAATACACTAACACTATTTTGGCAGTAAACATAATGCAATCCAAAGAGTCTAGAACGTTAAATACGTTATTTTAGCCATTTTTGTAGATACGTTATCCTGGTCCTAAGCCGGCGCAGTACTAGTTGTGGTAGTAGTAGTAATAGTAGTAGTAGTAGTAGTAGTAGTAGTAGTGGTAGTAGTAGTAACAGTGGTGGTAATACTAGTAGAGTAGTAGTATTAGTGGTCGCGGTAGTAGTAGTAGTAGTAGTAGTAGTAATAGTAGTATTAGTGATGGCTCTAGTAGTGGTGGTGGTAATGGTAGTAGTAGTGGTGGTAGTAGTAGTAATAGTAGTGGTGGTGGTGGTAAATAGTAGTGGTAGTATTTGTGGTAGTAGTAGTAGTAGTAGTAGTGCTATTAGTAGTAGCGGTGGTAGTAGAAGTGGTGGTAATGGTGGTTTTGGTAGTGCTAGTAGTGGTGGTAGTAGTAATAGTGGTTGTAGTAATAATGGTAGTGGTAGTACAATATTATTAGTGATATTAGTAGTAATAGTAGTATGGTAGTACAGTAGTAGTGATAGTAATACAGAATTAGTGGTTTTCGTACAGTATAGTAGTGGTTTTGGTAGTAGTACTAGTAGTAGTAGTTATAATGGTGGTAGTATGTCAAATAATGCTTCATTTCAGAGAAATTACAGTATATCAATAGTGGATATTGTGAGGTAGTATTAGTCTATAACAGTTTATTCTCAGAAATCTACCTTATTTAATACTGTCTGTATAGGTCTTCACATTTCACGAAAATGTTAAGTTTGTAAATATAACCAAAATATTTGCAGAGTCACAATCAAAACCAATCTGAAAAAAAAAAATGTACTTATTCAAAAGTGAAAAGACTGACGTAGATACAATTATTTTTAAGTCAAGTTTTGTTACGTATTAATAAAACGTTCAGAAAATTTAGGATAAAATTCAATATCAGGAAATTTATTATTACCTGTATATCTGGTGTTATCTTTTGGGTAATACTGAATTTTGTCATTCTTATTTTGATTTATAAATTGATTCCGTATTCTATTTCTACTTTTGCTCTTTTTTTACATATGTGAGTATCTTTAACAATTATTATTCTATAATAATTTATTCCATATCCAATTATATCCAAATACGGGAATTCATAACATCCCTATAAAATGATAATCTTTGGAATATTTCATTTGGTTTTTATATATGTAATTTTGATTACAGAAAAGTACTCTGACATTAGTTTGAAACATATAAATGAAAATTATTAATTTACGACTCCGTAATGCTTTGCACAAGCACTGTGTTATATCTACTACGAAAGCAGTTTCAACTTCTATACGCAATATCTTTTCATGCTGCTATTATTTCAATATACATTTGTTACATTTTGGAGGGTGAATCCGTACTTTTATTACTCAGTTCAGTTTTTTATTTGTTAAATATCTGAATTTAGTGGACTATATAAACGAAACTGGTTACTTGAATAGTAACCTCGCAGACTTTTACATCACTTCTCAAATAACCTAACTTTTTATTCATTTTTGCGTAATGTTTTTCATTTACATTTCCAATAAAGGCACATAAAATAATGCCTTGGCATCGCATTATCGTCACGTTCGGCATTATAAACTCAATATATTCTCATAAATTTCAAATAGATGTAATAAACATATCTGTGGGAGTTGCAAGACTATATTTCTTGTTTTTATTTATAACTTCACGGTTTATTCAGTTTTACTGCGTCGTTACATAAAAGATTTACGACATCATAATGTCCATCTAAGTTTTTATATATAAACCTAGTCAGTAATTTCAGAATCAACTGTTGGACATTCTTGTTCTTAAGGGATTATCCAACTGAAAGTACAATTTACTTACCGCAAGAGCTGATGTTACCTGATGTAACACAGTAGCTCAAGTTTTATTATGTGTTAATGTATTAATTATGTCAATGAATAGAAAAATCCCATTGCGCATTTTCGCATATCTCATGTTAGTTTATGCAGTGCAAACTCTGATAGCTTTAGTTTTAACGGCGAAATATCTATTAAAAAAACCTGTTAAATGTGTCAATGGTAAATGACACCCTACTGAAGAAAACACTATTAAACAGCTTTAAAAAGCGCCATATCTATATGAATGAATACGTGACCTTGAAAACAGGATGGTAGAAGGAAGGATAGTTTTTTCGACATGACAATAAGCTCCTTTTACGATAGAGTAGAAACATCATAAAGCTTGAATATAAGGGGAAGATACAGCTTTGAGTACAAAAAAATTGTGTTGGTCAATATTTTTTCCCCAGCAATGAATAATTCTATAACCTTGAAATCTCATACGCTGAATATACACTATTTCTGCAATTGCATTCTATTTTGAGATTAAATTTAGTGAAACGGATAATTATCAATTCAAAATGTCAACCGCAATTTATGCTTATTAAAACGGTATTTCTGATAACTGAAAGAGTTCCTGAGATATTTCAGTGAAACTGCGTGAAACTCTATAGGTATTTTTGAACTTAGATTAACACATAGTTAATTTTTTAACCCAATAAAATTAAAAGAAAACAAGACTTCAAAATATACTCGAAACAATTTCTACTGAAGATATTTATAAGACTGTATGTGCTATTGTGCATTTGGCATTCAGAAAAAAAAAACATAAAGTTTATATAGTTATTCATTACTGAGTAAAACATATTAAATTTCGCCAATTTTTCAGTACTGAAAGCTGTGTCTCCCGCCATCAACGCAAGAATTCTATAAAATTCTTTATCATCTGGGTTGAGTGCCGACATAGATAATTACGTGTTTATTTTCGAAACAATATTTTTGTAAACTACATGTTTGTATTAAAAGAATATTCAAAGATATAAATAATAAAAGTTCCCTGACATAGATAATTACGTGTTTCTTTCCGAAACAATATTTTTCTTAACTACATGTTTGTATTAAAAGAATATTCAAAGATATAAAAAATAAAAGTTCCCTTACATAGATCATTACGTGTTTCTTCCCGGAACAATATTTTTCTTAACTACTTGTTTGTATTGAATGAATATTTAAAGATATAAATAATAAAAGTTCCCTGACATAGATAATTATGTGTTTCTTTCCGAAACAATATTTTTCTTAACTACAAGTTTGTATTGAAAGAATATTCAAAGATATAAATAATAAAAGTTCCCTGACATAGATAATTTTGTTAACTATTAGTTTGTATTGAAAGAATATTCAAAGATATAAATAATAAAAGTTCCCTGACATAGATAATTACGTGTTTCTTTCCGAAACAATATTTTTCTTAACTACATGTTTGTATTGAAAGAATATTCAAAGATATAAATAGTAAAAGTTCCCTTACATAGATAATTACGTGTTTCTTTTCGAACCAAAATTTTTGTTAACTACTTGTTTGTATTGAAAGAATATTCAAATACATAAATAATAAAAGTTCCCTTACATAGATAATTACGTCTTTCTTTTCGAAACAATATTTTTGTTAACTACTTGTTTGCATTGAAAGAATAGTCAAAGATATAAATAATAATAAAAGTTCCATTACATAGATAATTACGTGTTTCTTTTCGAAACAATATTTCTGTTAACTACTTGTTTGTATTGAAAGAATATTCACAGATATAAATAATAAAAGTTCCCTGACATAGATAATTACGTTTCTTTTCGAACCAAAATTTTTGTTAACTACCTGTTTGTATTAAAAGAAAATTCAAAGATATAAATAATAAAATTTGCCTTAGGCCCTATAGAGTTTATATATATATATATATTATTTTGTTTGTTTTGTTTGTTTATTTTATTTAATATTTGATATATTTTGTTGGGGTGATTGGAAGAATTAATTAACTCTTTTTGCTTAACATACATTTATTTATGAATACTTGATCCAATTTTGTTGATTATAAGATTAAATTACCTTAGGGATAACACCGCAATCTTTTTTGAGATTTCTTATTGATAATTACGTGTTTCTTTTCGAACCAAAATTTTTGTTAACTACTAGTTTATATTAAAAGAGCATTCAAAGGTATAAGTAATAAAAGTTACCTTACATAGATAATTAAGTGTTTCTTTTCGAACCAAAAGTTTTATTAGCTACTTGTTTATATTAAAAGAACACTCAAAGTTATGAATAATAAAAGTTCCCTGAAAATGTTTATGTTCTTTCTGCGCACATTGACATAAAAAGCGAGACAAGTAGTTAACAGGCTTGGAGGTCACATAATTCCCTACCCATTTTCCCAAATTTATTTCGCAAAGACAAGTACGCGCGTACTTCTCAGTTTGCCATTCCTCTCTCGTTTCTATATAAACAAAAAAATTATGATCAATTATCAGGCCCAAAATTAGGCACTAGAAACAGTAATTAATAATAAATAATGATACTCCTGCTTTACAATTTACCAAACAATACAAGCTAAAATAAAAGAAGTTAGCAAAGAACGCTTCTTATGTTAGGTATTATGTGGATGTTAGGGGCTACTCGATCTTAAATATTTTCAAGCCCAAAGTGAAACATGTTATTTTAGAACGTACATTTACCCAGGGTATATATTTATTATAATTAACAATTGTAACCACTTTATTGAGTAATCATATAATTTAATTTTTCATCTAGTTTAAGTAACTATTTAAGTTCAATAATCCTCTAGTTTATGCGTATTTTTCTGTTTTAGATTTTATCTTAGATATACCTACAGTATAACTTTCTTTTGTATTGACATTATATTACCATGTATTTCCTTTTTCTCCTCTAACTCTTCCAGAATAAATAAAACACAACTATTATTATGCTAATATTGCCATGTAACAAGTTACATTATAGATGTATAAATTTAAGTCAATACGTTTTTTTAATTCAATAAAATTTAAATTAATAATGATAAATTAGATATTATTTACTTAAAAAAACTGAAACTAGAATCATTTGTATACATAACGAAAGTAAACTGTAAAATTTTGAGGAATGTTTGATGTTTATTGTCAGAATCAGGATTCAAATGTCTTAAAAAATAATGTTTTAGGAAATTCAGTAAAAAATTTATATTACATCTGCGCATGAAAATAACAGGCATTTAAAAACCTCACACTTAACCATTTACAACATGAATTAAGTTCAGTTATTTCGTATATGAGCAAAGAACATATTTCAGACACAAAAAAAAAAGCCCGAAAATCTATTTTTAACTCCAGGATGTCTCCTTTCAAGTAAACAACCTGAGAATGAATGATTCCTTCACAGCCTTTCAGCAGACAAACAGCAGTATGCCTTTTGAAGAGCAACCTAATTATGTAGGCGCAGTAATTTTGCATGCTATTGTCTGTGCATTTTGAACTAACGGCTCAAGGTCAAGCAATGGACTGCATTTTCCACGCGTTCTTAACCTAATCCTGGCTCATTCTCAACTAAAGTCAGCTGGGACAGCAGGAATTACCAGTGCTTCGGTTCATAGATTTCAATTCAGTGACTCGTGCGTGGTCTGTACTTTTATACGTTTGTACGTGACCTTGATCCGTCAGTTCGAAATGCACAGATAATAGATGGAAATATTTGCTAAACATTTGACAACTCTTTAATAGGAAAAAGTTACTAAAAACACTTTCAAATTAGTATTCATTTTATCTACTTAGTATAAAAATATTTATAGTTATATCTCTAACACTCTGAGTACTGATTGATGATAGTTCAGTGTTGTAGCTCTGCGAAGAAGTAATGAACTGGAGCTTTAAAGACAGTTACAATGTCAGTTAACAATGACTATACTATATAAACATTCGCTTCAGCCTAGTGTACAGAGGCGCTGAAGTGTCTCTTGTCTTTAATAAGTTGTCGAAGCAATAATACAGCAATCACAGAAAGACCTGTGTACTTCGAAGTTCTAGCATTCGTCTTCCATATGAAGGGTTCAGAGCCATAGTGGGCCAAGCGCCATTTAGTAAAAACGGAGAAAGTAAGTCTTAAAATTAAATGAATATCATAGTTGAATGAAGACTGGCATTTAATTTAGTTTTAATGTGCATACTTCATATTACTTGCTAAATGTTTCATTAAATTATAGTAATCATTTAATTTTAACCCTTGTTTTCTCCATTTTTATAAGTGGCGCTTGGGCCACTATGGTTCTGAACCCTTCATATATAATAGTAACTATTTTAGCATAGGTTTTTCTTTACTCACAAGTAGCTTCGCACTCTTTAAACAGTTTTATTTTCTTTATGCTCGACCATGCCAAAATGTAGTAATTATACACCTGGTAGCAGTACTTTAATGCATGCCATTAAAGTTCAGGTTTTCGATTATTCTCGGATATGCAATCGAAAGATAACGAGGGAAACGTCACGGAGGCTGGAAATCCAATACTGTCGCAGAAGGTTACGTTCTGTTACTATAATAATTAGCGTTAATTGTAAATAATATTCAAATAAATTCAATTTGTCATCTCGTTTTTCAATTCTAAATCAATTTCCAGGTTATACCAAAATTAGTTCATGTTATTCTCTACATCAAGGTCAATGACATAATTATTCCTCGGAAAAAATCAATACTTTCGCGTCTGCACAAGGTCACTTCCGATCTTGAGTCAGATACAAATAAAATGATACTTCTGAATAATTTCAAGTTAGAAATATGATCGAGCATAAAAAGTCGTATGAAACTTGCCTATAATGGTAATTAAGACGCTCGTATGAAAATTATGAAACTCGCTTGCGCTCGTTTCATAAATAAACATACTTGCCTCTTAATTACTATCATTATAGGCTCGTTGCATAATGTAATATTTGCACACTAGTCATATTAAACTATTTGTTTGTACAATGTAATACTTCTCTGAATGGACTACTCTCTGACATACAATAACATAATTGATTTAAAATAACGCTAGACCGCAAGAATAGAAGCCAGAATAAATTTCTGCGGTAACATAACTGACAGCTCGACTAAAACTCCCACACCCTAAAACCAAAATGAATTCTGTCAGGCATCATAACTTGGTTAGGTTTCTACGAGTAAGGCAGTTGACCGTAACATATGCGTACCGCAGAACTATTCTCAATTTTGCCACAAGAGAACACCGAAGTAAAGAAAGCATAAAGCAAAAAATAAATAGAATATAATACTAATAAAAGACAAAATTGCAACCTACCTATGTTACAAAATAAATGAAATGATTTTAATTTGTTCATAATTTTATAATGATTATATTAAGTGATTCTTTAGGCAGAAATTCCTAACAGCAGATCTTTTAATGCTAGACAAGAGTGTTAAAATGGGCTATTATAAGGTAGCGTGTGAAAAATACATTTAACACTACTTTAAGCTATTTACGCCGATTTTCAATATTGTTTCCACCACATGTTACACAGCAGAAATCGCAACCAATCAATAAAGTGGTTAAAACTATCACTTACTTTTAAATATGTGTGATTTTAATTAAGAAATGTACACAAATTAAACAAATTGCTTCAATTATTTAATTTATAACTATATGACCTGTAATTGAATGCTATAACACTGCATTTAATGGGATGAAATTTTACTACCATAATGAAGAGGAATACAGCAGTGAAGATGTCAGGGGAATTGTCTCTGTAATAGAATTGACAAATGACTGTATAAAAATAGTGTAAGCCACACATATTAAAGTCATTTTAAGTTTTTATCATTTTAACGCTTGTATCGTAAATAACTATTCACCAAAACAACTATAATTTCATTCTCCACCCTGGATGACGTGTTCTCTACTTACCGCTGTGTTCCTGATACAACGAAGATATTTTTTAAACATAATCTCTTTAGGAAAATACTTTTCTCTGCTTCTACAACAATTAGTTACATTAATAATACAAAGCAATTTGTATAGTTATCTTTTACCTCTACGTTTTAGTCTTTAGAAATTTTCTACCGAGGCACATATACCTAGGCAATATTTTCTCCCACTCGAGGCTACTTCCGTCATTGACGTCTAGCAGAATGTGGTGCCCACAAGTGGCGAGGTAACACGTTAAAGCACATAGTGTCCAACATGCCCGACTGTCCAACAGACCCTAGTTTACCCTATAATAATGCTTTATGGCAATAGAGTCTAAGAAGTTTTACTTGTCACTTCATTTTGGTTCGGAAAAATGCGCAAAAATATATCATGGAAGCTGGGTATTTTATTTTTTTCTCAACTAGCAACGAACTCTTTTATATATATATATATATATATATATATATATATATATATATATATATATATAAAATGTGCTGTATTCTCGTATTAATTGGTTCGCAGGCACCAAATACAATAAAAATCTGTCCAATGGTTCAGGACAAATTGCTGTACATAGAGGCAAGTCAAAAGAATATTTTCGATACCAGGGATGATAAAAACGTTTAGTCACATTAATATTTCGAGATATAGGGCTACTTGTTGTTTCGTTTGTCATAATGCCTTCTCTTAATACAGTCACCTCGGGTTATAGTGAACCTCTGCGGACTTGCATATTTCGTTCACTAAATCCGAAGTGTCTCTCCCCTAACCTTAAATGACAGGAAAGAATGAACTTGTGAACAAGAAAATAAAATACTATACAGTAATTAAAATATTTCATTTTTGTGGAATGGATTACACTGCATACTGTTACTATCAGTTGATTTACTTAAACTATGCTGTCGACCCACGTCCGCTTGCGAAAGATCACGTTCAATGTCACTTATAATATTCGCCTTATCTTCCAAAGAAAACAATTTACGCTTCAACATTTTTATACAGTACATTTACTGTTAGAACACTAGAAACAGACTGATCAGGTAGAAATTACAAACGCTGTTATGATGTGACTGCGTACTCAGCCTTGGAATTTTCCGGGTCACTTAATGGAAACTGGGAGGGGGTTGATGGAGTTTGAAAGCCATTGGAATTTTACCTTCATTTATGCTCTGGGCATGATATCCGTCCCTTTTAATAAAAGAAGGCAATTTCATTTTCCGTTGTTTCGATGCTATCCGTCACAATGGAAATGTTTCTGAGAACAAAAAGCAACCCTTTGACGGTGGAGGATTAGAAAGAACAGTAGAGTAGTGTGCCTGAGAACAGAATGGCAAGGTCATCACGCGTTAAGTGAGGTAAGGTCATCACGCGTTGCCTGAATTTACAGTACTGCTCATTATCTAGGAATCACTAATCCTACCTTTGACCTTTTGACTAAGGAGTAAGAAACTTAGAATATTGTTCTCAACACATTCTTTCAATTTTATACAAGACGGTCTGACTTCAAATAAGAATTTGTCAGGATATAACTCTGGTAACTTTAAACTTTTAACCTTCGCTATAATCGAAGCGAAGGTTCAATATAAACGGAAATATTAATGTACTTTCGAATGTATGCGGGTTGGGACCAACGATTTAGGTTCACTATAGCCGAATTTTCACTATATCCGAGTTCACTATATCCAGAGTTGACTGTACTTTGTACATGGGAATGAGTACAAAGGTCACGTACACGAATTATTAAGAAATGCTGAGTGAATTAAAGAGGAAAAAATAGGAGAAGAAACAATTAAAACGTAGGTACAAGATCGCGCGCCTTTTGAAGGGAATTTGGGGCTGTGAGGAATAATCTATTTATTTTGATTGTCACTTCTTTCACTCCAATTTTAGCTGCTGCATTGAAAGAACTTAGATAATTTCGAAAGAAATAACATACAGCTAATTCGTCAATGGAATTTTCGTAAAAACAATGACATAAATTTCTACGTATTCCTAGATGTTTTGACCCAATTCCTATTTAATTGCTTTACACTAGTGTCCTTGTGCTGAGCGCTTGCAGAAGGGCGGATTTGGAAGCGGCAACTTCCTAATTACTGTAAACTCTCTAATGAACGGACTTAGCCTACTGCACAGTTATGAATATTTACAAGACAGCATAGAGTGTCTTAGCATCTTCAGGTAGCCGCAGAGAGATTGGTTCATCGTACTCCACAAGAATTCAGTTTCCTTTGAAATTTCATTCATTTCATTATCGTAAGTTAAACTCTTCTGTGTAATAAAAGTAGACTAAAACTTGTATGCAATATTGATGTTTGTGTGACGTAGGGTAAAGTTGCCTATTTCCGTGATACCTCTAATCTCGTGATACTTTGTTTAAATTGAACGCCAATCAAAGCTTTGTCGTTCGACCATAGCGTCAGACATTTTTCTCGAAAGATTGCATCTTTCGCCTACTTTTGAGACATCGGTGGATTTCCTAGCAAGATACCCAACCCCGTGACATTCAATGAAAAAAACGTATCATGGAATTAGGCAACTTTACCCTAACCGACATGCATAGTTGTCAATAACTTTATGTTAACAGCATTGTGTTATGACCGGCTTCGGTCTTGGGCACAGAAACGCATTAAGTTCAGAACGCATAGAAGATAGTGTTGTGGTCGTCGAGTGGAGTGGGAGATGGAGCGAGCAGTTACTTCGTGTCTCAACGTGTAAACAGTCCGTCACAGTACGGCACAAAATATATTTCACACCCTGTACAGATGCAGTATATACGTTACATTCCTAGTGTAGGCAATAAATGTCTACAATTAAAGTATTAACGTGAGTTGTAACCTTCAATCAGGCGTCCCTACGCCGAAGCCTGTTACACGTACCGCAGCCAAGCAGCAATACACACAACGGTAATGCACATTACGGACCCACCTGTGCTGTTGCAGTCGGGTGACTGCACACGGGTCATGACGTCATTTATACTCCGTGTACTCTAAACCTCATACTGGTTACTCTGTGTCCCTAGGCCGAAGCCTGGTTATAAGTACAGTTAAATGTTCATCCGTTATGAGTAGGACCGTGACATCGGTATACAGTAAAACCTCCCTAAAACGAAACGCGATTGTTCCAGAATTTTTTTTTCCGTTTTCACAGGTTTTCGTTTTACAAAGAGTTGACTTTTGGCAAAACTAAGAATAGACTATTGCAATATGCTCACTGTAGGAAGAACACAATGAAGAAATAGTTTGAAATAAAAGTTACTACAGTGCATGCAAAGTGAATTTTATTTTCATAATTATTAACTTACGTAATTGCAGCCTCTCCCTCTCTCTGCGCCCTAGTTTCGTGGCCCCCACATTTTTTTAAGTGCATTGCCGCGACTTTTTTTGAAGGGAGCGTTGTAGGATTTCCTTCGCGTCCTGCATCAATTCAGAGTGCAAATTGCGCCCTGATCCATCGGTTGTGTAACTGAAGTTGTGTTTGATAGAAAATGGATTAACTTTACGTTAAACAAATCAATCCTTGGATGGGAGGTAGCATTGTCTAAAAACAGTATGACCTTACGACCTTGACGTTTCATTCCTCCATTAAAATTATGAAGCCACTCTTCCATGATAGGACTGACATCTAGGCTTTTTTTTTTATTAAATCGCACAGTTTTACTTTATTCGCACTGTTATTCAACACTACAATGACATATTTACACAAAACTCAGAATAAATAAACGGAAATGTGAAACTAAATTGACACTACAGTACAATTATTCACAGTTTTATTCTACTCGCACTATCCCCTATCAGTGTATTGGCTTGTGAGCACAAAACTGAGAATAAATAGAAGAAAATGCAAGAGGGTTGGAAGAAGTAACGGTACAGGAGGTCAGTAATCTGCTCAGGTCCTTGACAATAAGCACAGAATAGTGACATGGTTAAGTAAGCTTCACCCCCAACGCCTGATAAAAAATAACGAAAGTCTTCCATCCATGTAGAGTCACACAAAAAAAAATATCATGCTTCGTACAATATTATCACAAATTAAAAATGTTTGAAAGAATTTAGCAACAGTTACGCTTAAAATTAACCGTTTTAGTCAGGTTTTTTACCTAAATGGTGCCCAAAAATGACTCCGTTTTCGCGTTAGGCAATTTTCCATTTTAAAGTATTACTTTACATGGCAGCAGAAGCGAATTTGACTCAAGCCTAAGCAAGCATGTTCCGTGTTTTGTACACGATTACTGTATTATAAAATCAAGACAATACAGTCATTGTATATCAGGGTTAACATCGGAAAGATCTAAAATGTTGAGGTTGAGAATAATTGTTGGAAGTTATACTTAAACTGTCACAAATCTGGTAAAACAAAGGTCTGAAAAAACATTTTTTTTTTTTTAATATTTAGAGTTTTGCATTGCAGTTTTGGAATGCCGAAAACGTATATGGCGTATGAAGATATAAGCAAAAAAAGGTGTGTGCTAAAATTAACATAGTAATATAAAAAACTGTAGTTTCAATACATTATGTAAAATTGGAAGAGCTTTGTCAGATGACAAGTCAGTGCGATTGTTATAAACTTGATGTAGAAATGAAATTGATGATGTGAAATATTTTACATAAGCTCTTGGTTTGAGCTGATCTATAACACGATTTTTCCGCACACAAGGTTATTACCAGGGAAAGGATTTATATGTAAATACATATTTACTTATAAAGCTAATATAATTTATATTTTGCATTATCTTTATGTTTCACAATGTGTAGGGTTGAAAAATCCTACTTTTATTTTCCATATTTTTCCATATTTTAGAGTTTAGTACATATTTTCGTTAATTTCCATATATTTTCCATATTTCATATAAAATAGTCCATATTATATTAGGTTTAACAATAAAACAAAACAAAATTCCATTAACTTTTAAAAATACATTTCAACAATAGAGATTTAAACACATGTTCAGTAATCCCTTTAACATCAGAGTTATTTGAAAATTAGCAGTCCTATCAACAATGGGAAAGTAAGTTACAAAACTGTATTAATTTAATTTAAAATTTTTAACAGACTTCAGTTGTGCAGCTCAACAGTTAAATGCCAGTCAGAGTACACATAGGTTCAGTTTTGTAAATCATACTATAAAGACGGTAAATATGCCAAAAGTACGTCATTCAGTCAATTTAAAATCAAAACTAACAAGTTACATTTCAGAATTTAAAGAAGATGGTTTATCAACTGACAATAAAATATTATTTTGTAATTTGTGTCAGTGTGCAGTATCATCTACACAAAAGTTCCTGGTGCAACAACACATTACAACTAGTAAACATCAGGCCAACAAACAACTAAATTCCAAGCAGAGACAATTGTTTTTAACACAACCAACAACATCGAATGTAAGATCTGAGTTTAACATCGACCTGTGCCGTTCTCTCATCTCTGCTGATATTCCTCTCTACAAACTAAAGAATAAGGTCTTCAGGGAATTCCTTGAAAAATATACTCAACATACAATCCCGGATGAGTCAACACTTAGGAAGACGTATGCTCCATCCATCTACGATGAGACAATACAGAAGATAAGAGATGAAATTAAAGATAGTTCAATTTGGGTTTCCATTGATGAGACTCCCGACAAAGAAGGTAGACTTGTTGGTAATGTAGTTATCGGTTTGTTAAGTGAACAATATTCTGAACGAATTCTTTTACATTGTGATGTTCTAGAAAAGTGCAATAACAAAACTATAGTTAAACTGTTCAACGAAGCTATGGGTATCCTGTGGCCAAAGGGTATTATGTACGATAATGTGTTATTCTTTATTAGCGATGCTGCCCCTTATATGGTCAAAGCTGGACAAGCATTATCTGTTGTATATCCTAAATTGACTCATTTTACTTGTGTGGCGCATGCATTTCATCGTGTGGCAGAAGTGGTCAGAGACAATTTCCCTAAAGTAGATTTGTTGATTTCATCAGTGAAAAAAGTATTTCTCAAAGCTCCCAGTAGAGTTAACGTGTTGAAAGAAATGTACCCTGAAATTCCATTGCCACCAAAGCCAATTTTAACTAGATGGGGTACATGGCTAGAAGCAGTTGAATATTATGCCGAACATATAGACTCTATTAACAATGTTCTCCTTGCATTGGACTCTGAAGATGCAGTCTCAATTGATACTGCGAAAACAGTTACCTGTGACATAAGTGTGAAGAATGACTTAGCTCACATTCAGCATACATTTTCATGCATCATAAAAACGCTCAAAAGTCTCCAAAATAGGCACCTTTCACTATCTGAAAGTTTTGAAATTATAAATAGTACTGTGGAACAACTGAATCGTGGTAGAGGTAAAGTTGCAGATGCAGTAAGAGCTAAGGTGGACACTGTACTTTCAAAAAACCCTGGATATGAAGAACTACAAAAGGTTGTTGCTGTGATGAGTGGTGAATCAACAGTGAAGATTAACTTGGACTTATCCCCAGCAGACATTGTGAAATTGAATTATGTACCAGTTACTTCTTGTGACGTCGAACGCTCTTTTAGTCAGTATAAATCTATCCTCAGAGACAATAGAAGAAGATTCACTTTTCAGCACTTGAAAGAAATGTTTGTAACCTATTGTTATGGTAACAGACAATAAAAATTGTGTTTTGTTGAAACTACATTGGAAGATAAGGTACGTCCATTATATTTTTTGTTTAGTTTGATTAAAATGTACCAATATTTAACGTACATAGTCATTTTTTTTATAATTTTAAGTCCATATTTAATTCCATATTTTGGTAAAAATCCATATTTAATTCCATATTTTGGTAAAAATAACTACATATATATTTACATATTTCATATATTTTTAGTCCATATAAATCCGTTCCCTGGTTATTACTATCCCATACTCGGCGGTCATTTTCATTTCAAACTTTGAAAATGAATGTTGTTGTTTATTGCAGTAGGAACCGAAACCAGGCAAACAACATGCAAAGAAAAGTAAGGTATGAAATAATAATGATAATAATGATAATAATAATAATAATAATAATAATAATAATAATAATAGCCTAATGTGTCCCTTGAAGGGCAAAGGCCTCCTGCTAGAGGGTAGCTCTGTTTCACTAACGCGGTGAGCTACTCCGCGTTAGGTTTTGTCTAGTGTTTCTTTGTCTGGTTGGAGTTGATTTCGCTGTCACTTTGATTCGGTATGAAATATGTGTGATAAATAAATATTAATGTAACAGTTAAATATAGGGAAAGCAAAATTTTACGCCATACAACTTTTTCGGCATTCTAAAACTGTAATGCAAAACTCTTACTTACTTACTTATTGGATTTTAAGGAACCCGGAGGTTCATTGCCGCCCTCACATAAGCTCGCCATTGGTCCCTATCCTGAGCAAGATTAATCCAGTCTCTATCATCAAATCCCACCTCCCTCAAATACATTTTCATATTATCTTCCCATCTACGTCTCGGTATCTCCAAACACCTTTTTCCCTCCGGCCTCCCAACAAACATTCTATATGGATTTCTGGATTCGCCCATACGTGCTACATACCCTGCCCATCTTAAACGTCTGGATTTAGTGTTTCTAATTATGTCAGGTGAGGAATACAAAGTGTGCAGTTCTGTGTTTTGTAACTTTCTTCATTCTCCTGTAACTTCATCCCTCTTAGCCCCAAATATTTTCCTAAGAACCTTATTCTCAAACACCCTTAACCTATGTTCCTCTCTCAAAGTGAGAACCCAACTTTCACAACCATAAACAACAACCGGTAATATAACTGTTTCATAAATTCTAACTTAAGATTTTTTGACAGCAGACAATGTTAAAACCTTCTCAACAGAATAATAACAGGCATTTCCCTTATTTATTCTGTGTTTCATTTCCTCCTCATTATCATTTATATTTGTTACTGTTGCTCCCAGGTATTTGAGTTTTTCCACCTCTTCAAAGGATAAATTTCCAATTTTTATATTTCCATTTCGTACATTATTCCCGTACGAGACATAATCATATACTTTGTCTTTTCGGGATTTACTTCCAAACCTATCTCTTTACTTGCATCAAGTAAAATTCCCGTATTTTCCCCAATCGTTTGAGGATTTCCTCCTAACATATTCACGTCATCCGCATAGACAAGAAGCTGATGTAACCCGTTCAATTCCAAACTCTCTCTGTTATCCTGGACTTTCCAAAACTGTAACTATATAAAAACATCTTTTCAGACTTATGTCTTACCACATTTGTGACAATTTAAGTATGATTTCTGGACCATACCAGCATTTTAGACCTTTCCGATATTAATTCTTATATGCAATGATTGTATTGTCTTGATTTTATAATACGCAATAATCGTATACAAAACACGGAACGTGCTTGCTCAGGCGTATGTAAAATTCGCTTCCGTTGCCTGTACTTGTAATGGCGACTACATTCTGTCCGGCGCCGTATGCTCACCTCAAACTAATATGAATATATCGATGTCACGGCCCTAGTTTTGAGTTTAATGTCTCATATCTTTAGTGGAAAATGTCATGCAGTCCTTACATAAAAAGAAATCTAACACGTGTTCTTAAAAATTCATGTTGAGAAAGATGGAATTTAGAGCAAAGGAAGAAAACCGTTAGAAATTATTCTACACGAACTCTCCTCAGATTAGAGCAGTGGTTCCCAAAGCGGGGGTCGTATAAAGAGCTGAGGCTGGTCGCGATATTACTTCAAAATAAAACAAAAAACGCCTTATTGATATAAATTTAAGTTGCATTTAGAAACACACACAACAACGTAAGTAGCCGGCTTATTACGGAAGGAATGTTTGTAAAGGAGTGCATGATTTCAACTTCCTTTTCTGGTGACGTTATTGGAGTCAATTAGTCTCTCTCCACAAACAATCTGTCGCCGCGTGCAGGAACTTTGTGAACATTTTTATGACGCTCTTTTCTGTAAATGTTGAGCACGCTCCAGTCAAATTCCAAAGAGAATTGATAATACTTCAGTGGGTTCGATTCCCGTTTGGACTGATTACATAGTTGGGGTCTTTCCGTGTTTTTCCCCAACCGTAAGGCGAATGTCAGGTAATCTATAGCGAATCCCCGCCTCATCTCGCCAAATATCTTCTCGCTATCACCAATTCCATCGACGCTAAATAACCTAGTAGTTGATATAGCGTCGTTAAATAACTAAAAAAAAAACATTATATCAGTGTGTGGTAATTTTGTATCACTTCATCATTTCGCTTCTAAAAATGTCTTAAATTTCTACTTCTCGTAATATAAATTCTGAAAACATTTCACAAGCTTACAGTGTTGCCACGCCGTGCACAATTTTTTTTACATGTCACTGCACGATTATTTCAACTGTGGCCTCGTGGCCGTAGGTTTTAGTAACAGTTATTACTCCCGTGACACAAGAATTTATACTGATTTCAAAAAATGTTTTCGAATACTGTTTCTAATAATAGCACCAAACATATACCCAACATATAATCGCGATACCCTTTCGAAATCAAACTGGCGAGAGCATGAGGGGTAAGAACCCCTCAATTTAGAAATGTAATAGGGAATTTGGATTCAAAACGCATTTGCTAACTGGTGTTATTAGCACATGAATATTTTAACATCTCATGACGCATGGCTGCGTGCGCGGTTCGTAGTTTGAAGTGCATATTTTGCTGCATATTTTAGGTCGTGAGACCGCAGTTTTTCAATTATATATACATGTTTGCACTTATTATTTATGGCAGAGGCTGGGAAGCAGTCCGCAGACCACCAACGAACCGCGACGAGTTTTTAATCACGTGAGTGATTCCGTGACATCAATATTCGATCGTGAGCATTAATACTAAATCCGAATGGAAATGATATGGAGGAGGAAGATGACAGGATTATGAAAAATTGAAGTCTAATACTAATCATAATATTACAGTTTAACACTAATAAACTCCCTTGAGGATTAAACACGTAAATATATTATAGCCTACAGGCGATTAATTATAATTTATCGAGAAGGTATTACACATAGTAATGTTCATGAATATAAATTCCTGGTTCAAAATTTTAAAATTATGTTATAAAAATATGCATCAATAATGAAAACGGCTCGATATAACAATGGGTAACACAATTTTAGAAGTCTAAAACGAATTTCAAAAGGGCAGAGCTAACGTAGACTCCACTTCACAATCAATCAATAATAACTGAAAAATATAGTGTGTTTAACGCACTTTTATGGAGTTTGAAAAGGCTTTTGGTACGGTTAACAGAAACAAATTTTGGAATATAATAAAACTAACAGGTAGGCTATACCACAAATATTAACAACTATAATAATATTGAATAATAAATAAAATAAAATTGTAATAATTGGCGGATTGTAAAATTGAGAATATGAGACCAAGTATAAAAAGAAGTGCGAGACTTTTACCGCCACTTTTTAATTACACATACACATACATAAATACACCCACATACGTGATTTTACTTGCCGACAAGACTCTGTACTTCATCCCGTAATACCTGACAGGAGAAGTAAACATTGCCGACAGCGTATCTTCAAGTTGGGTCCGGTAGAACGCTTCAGACCGCTTAACTTCATGACAAACATGGAATGAGATCTCTGCCATTGGTTGAATAGGAATTATACTTCTCTCCTTCTCTGCCGGAAATGTTCACATCTCCTGTCGCACAATATAGAATATGTGTGTTAATTCATCAGGGACTAATGAATAATATATAAAAGTAGTTAATAATAATAATAATAATAATAATAATAATAATAATAATCCTTGGCGCTACAGCCCACGAAGGGCCAAGACCGACTAGCCGGCTGCTGGTTTCACGGCCACATGCCGAAGCAGAGGTGGACGATCATCCAACCAGAATGGAGGAATCTTGTGGTTAGCACGATGAGCCCCGTCAGCCGTTATAGCTGGTTTGCGTAACCGGATTTCGCTACCTATCGTAGCTCCCCAAGTGCATCACGATGCTGGATGGGCACCGGTCCCATAATAATAATAATAATAATAATAATAATAATAATAATAATAATATTTCATCTTTATAACATATTTGTTAATAAGTGATTATAGCGTTACTTATTTAAATTTATGTAAACTACATTTATCTTGTATTTCCAAGCCTTCATAACATTTTCTATTTATGCCTAAACACCGGTTTAAAATCATACCGGTTATCCATGACCCTACATAACTTCATTGTTTTGCAAATATTTTCATGTTAGTCTCTGTTAGAAAAACATAGAGCGATCATCTACGGCAGTACGAGATTAATAGCATACATGATACTACCCATCACAATGATGTACACTTATAACTAGACTTCGTTGAATTGCCACACGCAGCATGCAATCAGGTTGCCGATGTACGGTAGTATAGAGGAGGTGAGCGACCGCCCGGTCTCGTAGTATAAGCAGTTCATGTTAAGAGTTGTGACCGGTCCAAATAGATAGAGCAGCTGCAGCTAATGTAAGCTTATACCTATGTAAGCACTTGTTTTTGCATTACTGTGGTTCGAATAGTCAAAGCTTATATTTATTCAGTGCAGACAAAAATTCAATCAAACATACTACAATGAGACTGTTGCTGTTCGAAATAATTGCCCCTGGAATACCCTTACCCCCGGAGCCAGTCTTGACCCGTTGGGGAACGTGGTTGGATGCTGTTAATTATTATGCAGAACATTACGGCAAAATAATGGAGGTAATTGATGCATTGGATAGCACAAACAGTTCCGCTGTTGCAGCTGTAAAATCATTGCCTTCTGAACAGCTATTGGAAGATATTTTGTTCATTGATTCTAATTTTAAAATCGTGTCCAAAAGCATCATCCTGTTAGAATCGTCTAAACTACAACTTCTCAGAAGCCCTTAATATAGTGGATTAAGTATCACAAACCGTTATCCAAAATAACAATTCACTAATTTCAGAAAAAGTGAAATGTAAGTTGAGAAACATTATTGCTAAAAATTATTGCCTATTCACAACTTCATATTATAAATGATGTACCATCAGGTCACGACAAGACATCTGAAGTTGGTGTACTAAAAAGTAGTGACTTTCCGTTCTTCAAATATATACGTATTACATCGTGTGATGTTGAACGTACATTTTCCCAAAATAAAAACTGTTTAAGTGACCATCGGAGGAGATTACTTTGCAGTCGCTCAAAATGTACGTAACTCTTCACTGCATTGCACATATTCAAGAATGATGTGAATATCTTACATTAAATTTTAAGAGTTAATATATCTCATTACAAAATAATTGTGTATTTACATATTTAGACATTTCCTACTTCAATGATCATTCATTATATTTCTTGAATGCAGGATACAGGTTTTATTGTAACCTCAGTATATTGCTCAGTGTTTACATCAGAGGCATACTCTATCCTTTGCAAGCCCCCTTCTCATACAGTCTATAACGCGTGCGCAGTAAACCTTGCGATTCTCGTGGCAATTCCACGAAGTCTACTTATAACATTTGATGTTCACTTACCATACAACCGCAACTCTTTAAAATAACACTTTTATCTTTACATATTTGCTAACAAGTGATCATAGTATTTCTTACTTAAATTTGTGTAAACTACATTCATCTTGTAGCCTATTTCCAAGTCTCCTATTGATTCATAACATTTTCTATTCACGCCTAAACAACAATTCAGAAGCATACTATATACTTTCATTGATTTGCAAATATTTTCATGGTATTCGTTGTTAAAATATGCACATTTAATTATGCGTCCTATTGTCAAATAAGTGTCCACTCCACCTACGAGTCTTCACACATATAATAATAACAATACGGCTTATCGATTCCACATAATAGCCCGGTTGTGATCTCTATCTGTCATGGACGATCACAGTATGATATTAAATATGCACATTTATTATACTTATTTATTAATTTGTAGCTGTATTTTCAGTTAGATTTTTAAAAGTGTTTTAATTGCCTTTTTAAAACTTTAAATTAGTATTTGTATAATTGGTCACATGTTATATGTAATTTTGATATAATTACATTATGTACAGATATCTATATTGTCTGAAGATGCCCACACAGGGCGAAAACGTTTACAACATAATTAAAATGTGTTAACAAAAATATTTTTTGAGTTGACATTATAACTAAGTCCAGACGGAAACATTGAAACCACATTACTCGTTTATAATTTAAAACTTATTATGAGAAAAATCATCTGGACGGCTACTGCTTCGCAAGTTTTCTATTTCACGGTCAATAAATACGTTAAGGAAATATTTTCCTTACCAACGTGGGAATCACTAAGATATTCAGAACGAAAGCGCCGCGTTTAATTCACACAGGAGGGCTGGGGCAGTCATCACCGCGAACTGAGCCCTTGTTGCACAACACACGCAGCAAACTCATCATAAGTTGAATCAGTTACAATACCGCAGAGAGTTTCGACTCGGATCAAAGTCTTAAATTCTTAAAGGAGATTGCTCTTCAAATAGCGAGAGTTTCTCTCAACGAACCTCTCCGCAGTGTGTGTTTAGTGTTCGAGAAAAGTGGCTTTAACATCCTCTCACAACTCTTGAGAGATCCTGTCAGAGATAAGTTGAAATTAAGCGTTTCCCTAAAGAAATCTGGCGCAATTTTAACCGATCGAGTACATGCTGTCTTTTAAATTAGGGTACCCAAGTCATAATACTGACGATAATAAATGATATTAATGGTAGACTAAAGGCAACAGAGATGAGATTTTTGAAATCCATCAAAGGATGTACTCGACAAAAATATAGGCCTATAATCAGATTTAGATTATGAAGGACAAATTCTCATCAGGTCAGTGTATGGTATTTTGTACGCTCCTTGTTATCAACCCTGATAATCTATCTGCAATTTCAAGTCTTCTGAAAGTGTTAACGACATTGGCAAAAATTATACAATCTGATACAAGAACTAAATATTGTTGCAATATCATACTCGTACATCTATCTGTATGAACTAGGAAGTATGGATGATTTTGTCTTCCAGGTACTTTCATTAAGAGACAATTTCATTTTTGTGTCACAAATTTACGACTACTTCTAATTGAGGTTCAGGCTGATATGTGCAGATACGGAAATAAAATGTGGGCCGAATCTTGCTAGCAATCCTCCTGAATGTAGGCAACAAGCTTCGCAAGACAGTCCACAAGTACAGAATGATTCATGGATTTTGGCCCCTGCAAGAAGTAAGTAGATAGACTAAGAGCGAGTTACTCATCACTACTGGTGGGCTGGGTCGCACAGGTCAGGCCGAACAGCCATAACACCCAACACTTTCTTCTTATCACGTCGTGGTATACTCCGTCTTAAAACACAATATTCTTTCACACGTCCCATTACTTCTGTTGACTCAACAATGTCATGATGACTTATATTTTCTTGACATGAGTGTCACTCAGCTACGAGCATAGATATTATTTTCATTCTTTCTCTTTCCTCTTCCCCTCCTGTGTACGTTTGTGATTAAATTTCTTTCTTATGACGCAACACACAGCTCGCTCACTAGACAAACAACCAAGGACAGGGGGCAAGATCGTTGAATCGAGCTGTAGCTTCTGTTTACTGCACATGCGCAATGCGTTGTATCTGGAACGTAGTAAAATTAGACGGCCCATTTTTTTTCTGAGTCTATTATCAAGCAGTAAATCTCATTTGACGATGTGTCAGAGGAAGAACAATTGTTTGTATGCATCTGAAGTCTGATTAGTGGAATATGTAACTAATCAGCGATGTATGCAATGGAAGGGGAAAGGAACTGACAACTCTACCCCATTATCTCCTGGCTTAGTTGCCTTATAAGTGGTTTCTATTGGTATCACTTTTGAGGTTCAGACGTGTCTTAAACAACAACAACAAATGTAAGAGACATCCTATAACTCCACTTCTATTTCGCAGAACCCAAGCTGAAGTTTTTGTCGTCTTATGTAGGGATCGAATCTCGGATTTATTGTAAACATAGTAACCAGTAGACCAGTGGAAGACGATTATTCGAAAGAAGGGAACCAGATATCAATACATAATCCTTAAATTGCACATTACCTGTAACCGCAAACAGGAACGGATATGATGGACTATTCGCGAATATTCAAGACAGTGTGAAACTCTAGATCAAAAGTCAGAAGGCTGGATATTGGCCCCAGTTGTTTGACGTAGCCAAGCATAACGGGCCCTAAAAAGAAGGTGACCCTTGAGAGATCGTACATATTTACTCCGATGATGGGAAATTATGTATTTCAGAAAAGTTGGAGAGCTGGAGTTGTTAAGTCCCAGGACTCGGTAGAATATCCAAAGTGTATTTCTGAGCACAATTATTACAGTGAAAGCCTAAAAATTCTCTGGGTATGAAAGTTCCGGCTTCTATTGTAAATGGGTTTTCACACTGACGGATTTTTAAGCACGTACGCACTATACAGTGTGGAAATTGTCAATAAGTGACGTCACAGAGTAAATCCTTAAAGAGAAAATGAACAGAATAATCCCTTGCTATTTTCTGTTACGTCTTTATATTTAGTGGGCAATCGACTTTCTTTCTGTAAATAATACTGCTACATCACAGCCTAGATCATGTATGTAACGATAGATCATCCCTATATTAAAATCGGCAGCACTTTGAAGAGAACAACCGCCAGGATCGCCACCCGTCCGCCGTAAACGAACATGAGATGGCAGTACAGTCGCTAATGCAATTCAAATGGGAATTATGACGTGATTCATTATGTAACAACTAGATGGCAGCATAGTAAACCTGACAAAAGTTGTTACCGTCAAAGCCTATAAGGCCGACCTATCTGAGTATAACTTATATGATCTATTTTTTATTTTAGTAGGTTATTTTACGACGCTTTATCAACAGCTTTGGTTATTTAGCGTCTGAATGAGATGAAGGTGATAATGCCGGTGAAATGAGTCCGGGGTCCAACACCGAAAGTTACCCAGCATTTGCTCATATTGGGTTGAGGGAAAACCCCGGAAAAAACCTCAACCAGGTAACTTGTCCCGACCGGGAATCGAACCCGGGCCACCTAGTTTCGCGGCTAGACGTGCTAACCGTTACTCCACAGGCGTGGACTATATGATCTAGGATCACAGTAAATTCAGTACCACTTGACAACGCTCGGAAACACTCCCTCTCTGCAGCAGTGAGGGGAAAAGATGTAAACAAACACTTATCTGTGCACGTTCAGAACTGCGAAACGTTCTACGCCTTGCGGTACTCAGGCCTTATGGTGAAGCACACGTCAACATTTCGGTAACAGCGTTGCAATTGCAAAACTTTATTACTTAAAGTGATTGATTAACTATTAAACATCCAAATACTCTTACAGTAAAAGTGACAGAAAAATTATGCAAAATATTTGTACGAAGTGAGAACTCTCATGTAAAGAAATTTATAAAATGCGTATATCTAGATGTATTTAAAAGATAATAAAAATTATCACTTGTAAGACCGCGAGTGCTTTTGATTTGAATGTATGTATACTTTTTTATACTTAGTTATTTCACGACGCTGTGTCAATTACAGAGTTATTTAGCGTCGATGAGATTGATGATAGTGAGATGATATTTGGCGAGATGAGGCCGAGGATTCGCCATAGATTACCTGACATTTGCTTTATGGTTAGGGAAAATCTCGGAAAAAACCATCCAGGTAATCAGCCCAAGCGGGAATCGAACCCGCGCCCGAGCGCAACTCCGGATCGGTAGGCAAACGCCTCAGCCGGTAGAGCTACGCCAGTGGCCGTATGTATGTATATATGTATGTATGTATGTATGTATGTATGTATGTATGTACGCCTGAATACGTATATATGCGCAATTGTATTTATACTCAGTACGGACGAAAGTATGGGTTTGTATACGTTTCCAAGTAATTACGTACAAAAATATGTATACACACTGGTATTCCTGGGAGCATAGCGAAGAAGTGATAGGCCTAATTGAAGGGTTCAGAGCCATAGTGGGCCAAGCGCCATTTATTGAACACTGAGAAAACAAGAGTTAAAATTAAGTGATTACCATAATTTAACGAAACATATAGCAAGTAAGATAAAGTATGCACATTAAAATTAAATTATATGCCAATCTTCATTAAATTATGGTATTTACTTAACTTTAACCCTTGCTCTCTCCGTTTTTAATAATGGCGCTTGGCCCGCTATAGCTCTGAACCCTTCAATTGCACTATGCATATTGAAGTAAAGCCACAAGAATCATTACCGGCTTCGGCCTACATAATAAGAAAGCAGACCAGTATGTCAAAAGATAGTACCTAAGTGACACTTTCAGTAGCGCCTCTTCATCGTGCCAAACCACAGTATTATCAGCCTTGAAATATAATTTATCCGAACAGTTGACTGAGCGTGCACACGTGGTGAAACCCGCAGGATAATTGGTTTCAGTATTTTTCTTCCGTTTGAGCTGCTGTTTTCATTTTTCCTTTATTCTCTATGGGTTGGTTCGTCCATTGTAGGTGTGCAGTCGTGGATGTGGATAGCGAGCGGCGGCCGTGACAATAGAGGGAGAAAGACGTGTGGTTAGACCGACTTCAGCAACAGTCCTCTAAGATGGAAGACTGCCGGCCGACGTGACTTCCATTCCGGCTCCCGCCTCTCAAGTGTCATGCGGGTAAATGAGATTTTTGTTCAACTTCACAAAGTAAGGCAGAGCTAAAAATTGCTGACGGTGAACTTTCAAATAGCCAAATTTAACACTTGACAAGGGAGCTAAGATATAAAACTAGCAATCTAGGTCTATACTCACCGCCTGGCTTCTAGACAATGGGACAGATGCTCAACATACCTGGAAAATAAACATTTTAAAATGTAATTTCATACTGAAACACATTAACTGAATATGTTTTTTGAAATTAAATTATATTTTGTTCAATAAGAAAAATGTTATGCACGACAATAAATTATAAAATAAATTGAATTAGTTTTATGGAAGAAAACATATATTAAAATACCTACAACAATATAACACAGTTAAAAATACACAACCACATATGAGAAATTTGGCAAATAACCATGTACACTGAATAAATATTGTTGCTGTTGACGTATGTAGCCTATAGTGTATTTACAAGATCACTATGTTGTCCAGGATAAATGAAATTATAAATAAAATATTTTGAAGACAGATATCGGGGTATGAAGTGGTCAAAATATCGTTACATTCTTAACGTGAATACGTCTTTTTTATATGTATAATTGATGAAAAAATGTCGCATTATTGACATAACACTAACAAGCTTAATTCAGATGGGGGGAAATAAAAAAGTTATTGTTTTTTCTTTCGCCAGGTTAATAATGTCAAAAGAAGTGATTATAGAAATTTTGGCCACTCGACCGCAATTACGAGGGCCGTAAAAAACAAGTTCGCCAGGAATCGTTAACAGAAAGAAAATATAATTTCATTGAAAAAATTCATAGGAACAGTCACAGCAACTGTTGAGCTATTTTTCAACATATTCCCCACCGAAATTGATACATATTTTGTCATATCATAGGATCGACAGAGAGGTGCAGACGTGTCAAACGCTGGTTCCGATCCCAGGCGACTGACTTCCACGACACAAGGATACAAAGATTGATGCCATGGTAAGGCAAATGTCTCAGTTCCAGTGGGGGATATATTGACAAACAGCGCAATAATTACCGTATCTGTTTCAATAAATCTTTCCATTCAATTGTGTTTGTTTTTCTAAACGGCTCCAGGGAAAATCACTTTCTGGACGGCCTCGTAATTGTGATCGAGTGGCCAAAATTTGTATAAGCGCTTTTTTGACATTATTAACATTGTGGAATAAACAAAATTAACTTTTTTATCTGCCCCAATCAGAATGTTTGCTTGTAAGTACAAGAATTCTTCGCTGCCTACTACACATACCAAGTATACCCGTGATGTCATCTGTCAAATGTTGCGCAATATACTTACAAGTGAATAAGCGACGAGTGTTATCTAATACGCAACTATACTTCGTTCCATAATGTCTGACAGGCGAGGAGGAGAGAGGTATAATTGCTATTCAACCAATGACAGAGGTCTCATTCCACGCTTATCTTGAATTTGGGCGTGGATAGAAAGCCATTGGTTCAATAGCAATTATCTTTCGCTCTCTCTCTTTGCCGGCAATGTTTACGTCTCCTGTCAGACATTATGGAACAAAGTAGAGAGTTGTTTGCATATAACCGGATACTGTATTATAAATGAAAACTTCAATCAATCCTTGTATGTATGTTTCTAGTCAGCAGTCGGAAGACTGGTTGGAACCTTATAAGTGAAACAAATAAGGCAGCACTCCTGAAGCAACTAAGCCAGGAGATAATGGGGTAGGGTGGCCAGTTCCTTTCCCCCTCCATTACATATATCGCTGACTAGAAACATATTTCAGTACTCAGACTTGAGAAATCATTCCTTAATAAACAAAAATCAAATACAATAAAATAAAACATAATAAAACTAAGCCATATTCGTGCAATCACTGGGATTTTGTGAATCCTCCGTCATTTAGTCTACAATAGTCACATTAAACATTTCTGTGAAGTTTTCTAAACTATATTATATAATAATATATTTGGACATATTGTATGATTTGAACACATGAAAAGATTTTAATACATTTCTGTTACTGCCTGATTTTATTGGTGTAATATTCATAAACTTTCACTGTATTGAAGATATGTTTTCAATAATATTTCGATGTTTTTATTTTGTAGTTGTGATTTCATTTTATGAACTACTTACATTACACAAGTTGGAAGGTTGTTCTGAATGTAAATTATGGCGTCTTTTAAAACAACTACAGTAAAACATCGTTTCAAGGTATGTATTCATCTTTAAATCCTGTGTCTGAAAAATTCCATTCTCTTTTTCACATTTTCTCTGCATTTCTCTAGACCTACTCAAGATAAAGAAACCAATTTTCCATAATTTATTATATACCGGTACTATATTAATTATGTGATAGTAAAATTAATCATATAGTTATAGAAGAACAGTCACAGTAAAATTAATCATATAGTTATAGAAGAACAGTCACAAGTATGTAACTGCATTTCTCCCAAGAAAGAAAGAAAGGAAGAAAGAAAGAAAGAAAGAAAGAAAGAAAAAGAAAGAATATATTTTCCCCATTTTCTATGTCGTAGAAAGCTGAAATGTTCACCATTTGTTTATTACACTATGTTAATTCGATATTCAGAGTAATCACAAAGGTACCTATATAAACTCGATCGCAAATATATGTAATATTCAACTTTTCTCCCAACAATAATGCCTTAGTTAGAATTATATTTTTACTAGTGTCCTGGCATAATAATTTTATTATAGTAAATTGAGATAAAAATGAACAATCGAATGTGAAAAAATCATTTAAAATGATTAGCACCTGAAATACTAGGACCTACATTTTGTTCCTAGTATGGGGAGTAGGCCTATATGGACGGCCATCTTTCCTTACAGAGTGATGATGATTTTGAACAAAGATTATATAACAGAAGAGATAAATACAATCGGAATGTGTGACATATAAACAGTAACATATTCCCTACATAATCTGACTTGGATACTACAGATAGAATAATAGATGACTTAGAAATATCCTCGAGTAAATGCAATGTCGACGGTTGATCAAGAACTTATTCAAGAATTATTAAAAATTTGCTTTCAAAATCGGAAGATGGAGTCAGCTGCATTAACTGATGTAATGGATTTTCACTCATAAATCGATGACAGCAAACACAATTTTTAATCAGTGTATACGGTAGTTATACTTGAAGAGGTAAATAAGAAATGAGATTTGTAAGAACTGTTCCAGGTACGTAATGCTCATGGCAAACATATTTATGTCATGTGGGGTGAGTTAATCGTCTAAATAAAGAATATGCGAAAAATATTACAAATGAAATTGAAATAGTTCTTAACAAGAATGGAAATAATGTGACTACCAAAATCACTCATGGATAATAAAACTGAAGTACGAAGAACCATTATACAGCTCATGCATTATGTCCAGACACTCCCCCACACTTCCTACAGAGCTGCGTACGAGATCGGATGAGTCTACTTACGAATTATAGGGGAATGGATTAGCCTTTGCCTTGAACTCGGTAGACACAAGCCCGACCTTCACTTCTACTCCTGCCCCGTCTACAGAAACGTTGTTCCAGTACTGCACATCGCGAGTGTCTTGGCAAAATGCATGAGCTGTACTTTTAGGAAAAGATGGAGTGACCAATTCTTAATGAGGGAGGTAGACAAAAACAGGAAAGATTTATGGCGCATTTCTTTCTCAGTAGCGCGATATGTTTTCAGTGTGGTTAAATTTTTAGCTTACTTCTTTCGGAAATAAAGTGAAGATGAAGATTCTCGACATAGGCCTGAATAATAGGCTCGGAGAGAAATTTTCCGGTCATTTCTCTAACCCATGTTACAATTTGAGCACTTATGGTTCTCCGAAATGGGCATCAGTTGGTATCATTCTACACTTTTCTTGCACACCATAATGAGATACGGTAGAGCATCGATTGTCCGAATATCGATTAACCGGAACATCGGTTAACCGAAAGAGTTCCAGTCGTTAAATTCAAATTTGCGCGCGCGTAATGTAGAAGTTTAGCTAGCGATGTTTGCGAGATTTAGCGGCAAAAAAGGAGTCTCAGCTCTGAAGTCAAAAAAAAAAAAAAAGACTTCTTTTCCTAAACTTTAAGCCTAATTTAATTATCACTTTGAACTTGTCAAACTAAGCTAGTCAGTTTTCTGTGTTATTTGTAAGACGTGTGATACAAAATATAGTCCTATAGGAACTGTATGTACAGTTTTGTGTTCAATATCAGTGTTTCTCTGTTTCATACTGCTCCTTTGGCATCGGTACAATTCGTTTTCGTAAATGATCGGTTATCCGAAAAATCAGTTATCCGAACACCCCCTGTCCCCAATTGTTTCGGATAATCGATGCTCTACTGTATATACATTTCTAGACGTCTTGCAGGCTTTGAAATCTGCATGAACAGTCATAACAATACGATTATAAAAACTGGGTGACAAAATATACCGGAACACAGGACACATTAAGAATATTTATTTTACCCAAGGTTATCAGTGTCATTCTTAGAATGTTAAAGCATGCTGGAAAGAGTAAAATTCTGAAGGTGGTGAACTCCAGAAAGAAGGGAACGCTATTTGGCAAACGATTCAACAGCAAAATCGACCTTGGACCGGATAATATTAGATATTTAATGGAACAAAAATGTCTTATTAGAGTTGTAGTTCGACTTCCAACTAACCAGTAAGATCGTCACTCACGTGGATATTAAATTGCACTAACATTTCCGTGTTAATTGTGCAGCTCGTTACTATCACGAAAGTATTAGGCCATGTCTAGGGCTCTGCTTTCCCATTTTGTTGCCTAATAGGATATGTGCTTTTTGCATGACTTTTACCTTTCAATTGATAAGTTCTTTCAGTGAAAGAGTGTTCTCTTGATTGACATTAGTGGACAATAGGCTTGAAGATCACACACTACGCGTTTAATATTACATGACTGATGAGTGCTGATGTCGCCACTGTCGTATACAAGATATCGTAGGCGATTACAGAGCGCTGAACATCGTGGAGGGAGATGACGCACTCCGCTAGTTATTGGAATCAACACCGGTTAATTTACAACGGACGAGTAGTAAATAATTTCATACATACCGATATCACTTGCAAGAACGGGTTTTCATGCATCATTTAAGTCTGCGCATCTCTTTCAACTAAAAACTCGCCACAACGTAACAGAGATATTAAATTAAATTATGCTGCAAAACCATCACTACGGAAAAGTCGATTAGTATTAAACAACTAAAAAAGGACGGTTTAGCATGCTTTCAAAACATAGAAAGAAACAACGAAAGAGAAACACCTAATAATAAATTACGTGTTACCACTTTCCTGATGCATGCATTTGATACTAGCTACATGTACAGTAATATGGGTTTATCATGCACACATTTGTTTAACATTATACGTTAATTTTGATACAGTCTAACTGCAAGTTTCTGTCGTGTCTGCCATGTTTGTTTTCTCTGTGACGTAATCACCAAATAGAATTATGGGTAGCGTTCTTTAGGTAGTTCAACTGCATTAATAATTCATTTTTTCAGTACCACTAGAAGTGTCCCTGAGATAGTTCAGTGCTTATGATTTCTCTAACCCATGTTCTATTCACGGCGTTAGCCTAACTAAGTGAGAATTGTGGTCAACAACATCGGAGTAAGATAGTTCGTCTCGCTGTTATTCTATTTTCCCTAATATTACACATGTTATTCCACAAACTATCTGAATTTTATTCTATTCTTTCCTTCATTTAATGCAGGCCTGGGCGTAAATACCTCTATTGAGGTATTGCAGACTATACCTTAACTCCCCACTCACATTCCCCGGCAGAGACAACTATGCATGTAATCGATACTTGTAGACTTGAAGGTAAGCATTAATGAATGACGGATTGTATAAGGCATGTATCATAGCTTTCGGCTCTCGCTGGTCGCCTAAAATCCACCACCGATGCACAGTGTTATTCTATGTATTCGTTTGTAAAGTGGTAAAGCAGACAGGACATGGGTGGGGTTATCTCCTTTCCTTTTTTCTTCCCCTTTGTGCCCAGGGCTGATTTAATGTAATTTCATTACACAAAAATACGATTTCGGAGTGAGATGTACGAGCTTCGGTAATGTCGATTGGAAACTAAAAATTCACGAATATGCCCCAGTGCAGGACGGAGGTACTTGATGGGCGATAAATACCTTATGGAATCAAGAAGGTATTCCCAGTGGTGAATAAGTCCGACGATGAGAAAACTTCATGGCGTTTCTCGATAATATCCATAGAAAGATCATGCTGAAGCAGGCTAATGGCGTCCCACTAGTGTCCTAAGAGATGTCCTTCCTAGTGATCCTTATGGACTGCCTCTATTGAGCGTATTCCGAATCTCACCGGTGAGCAATCCGATGGCATCACGGTGTTCCGAATTCCATCGATGACGTCATTGATGCTCCACCGGTGTCGCCCCGGTGCCATCAACTTGCAGAGGTAGTGGAAGGCTCCATCAGCCGCCATCAGTGAATCTGATTGGTTCTTGTATAGGGCGGGAATTAGCAGACGAATGACATCGTGCACTGTTGTGTCATGGCGGTGTGTTCTGCTTTAGTTCTGCTGTATTGTTTGTAATGAGCAGAACGTAAAAACAATATGTTAATGGCTTATGAGCGAACATGTCAACGGACCAGTTATTACTACCGGTTCAAGAAATAAGTTGTTTATGATCTCTTTTATTTGAACGAGATGGCAGTACGGAAATTTCGCAAAATTTTGCTAGCGTAGCACAGATAACCACTTACACAGTCGCCATGACAGCATCGATTCTTCCAGCAGTTTTGTTCCTTATTTTCGTTGCAACGTGACGTCATTGATGCCACCGGACCGGTGAGAATCGGAATACGCTGATTGTCTCTGCGATATACCTGCGGGGTTAGGTTACATCACTCAATCACTCATCTCATCTCATTTCAACTCATCTCGTTCCTAACATTGTATTTCGTAACATACTTAACATACATGTATATTTTCCGAAATGCATAAAATTTATAACTTCTATATAAGTGTATGTTTCCAAATATATAACATTTTATAACTTTCCTCGATCATGAAATTGTATTCGATACATGACAGGGTTAATAGGATTATTCTCTTCACTTGAATCAGTTGTACTGTTTTGAGAGATATGGCACCTGAACGTAAAGGTTAATTTTAAAAACTGTAAATTACTGTACTGCGTAACTGTAGACCTAGAATAAAATGGCATGGCACAGTACTGTATTTTCCTTTTTCGGTCTTATCTACTGTAGTTCAAAGTTGCAAAGGATTTAGTGTAGCACAATAGGTGTATTTAGAATTAAACTACAGTAATTAATTTCATTTAAAGCGTGAAGGGATACATAATGCATATTATAAATTTATTGTTAGACTGGGGAGCCTCTCTCCCAATAAAGGACACCTCCCAGATGTGGACAGATTGTTACGTCCGTAAATGAGAGGACACACACGCACACACACACACACACACACACACACACACTTATTCCCCCGCCCCAAATTGGTGAATCTGGAATTATGGAAATGTAAGTGATTATGTAATTTGTAAAATTGTTACTATGGAAATATGCCCATCTCCTTATTGTCTTTTGATCTATCTGTGTAACTTACTGGTATATTATCTTTATCATTTGTATGTTTATTGCTTATGGAATTGAAATCTGTAACTAGGAAAACGTAGGAGTGATATATATTTTAATTATTGTTGCTGATGTAATTTAAATATTTGTAATTTTTTTCTATCGGTATACTATCGTTTATATGTCTTTATTGCAAATGTAATTGAAATATTGTAACTAGGGAAACAATCTTGAATTAATATTGCTTATGTAATTCGTAAATTTGTAAGTAGGAAGGTGTAGGGATTCATAATTTGGAATGGTATTTAACTATGATTTTATTCTCCTCGTATATCTTATCACACAGATATTTATTGATTGCGCAATTGGTAAATTCGCAATTTTAAAAATGTAATTATTTAGAAATGTCAAAACATGTAATATTACAATCTATGTAATGGGGCATGTTGAAATATATTCTGTAAAAAAACACACACACACAAAATAGTGTATTTATATGTATGTATATTTCACTTGTTCATTTCTAGTAGTTTCGTTTCTCGTAAAATCCAACATTTCGCAACCTGACACATTCTGAAAAATCTTCACATCACTTGTTAGTATATTCCAACAATCGTCTTTGATTAAAATGTTAAATTTACCAATAATATTCTTCCATATATTGATTCTGGTACCTGTAATAAACAGGAGATGATAGTGGACCAACATCCAGTCCCGTGGACGGAAGACAGATCTCTTCCATTGCCCACGCCTGGAATCGAACAACGGAGTGCTTGGATGGGAAGCGCTTACATCACTCACAGAATCAAAGCGGCGGACATTAAATTAATATATTAAGCATAATTATTTTAATAAGTTAATATACTCGACTAGAAGAGTGTATGATTTAATTTCGACGCAAAATGTTTCAAGAGTATAAAATACGAATATGGAATTTATTTCACTGCAGTTACTTTTGTTTTATATTTCAACACTAATTATTGAGTGGTATCCGGGTTTCAAGTCCCTAACCATAAATCTCTGTCAACTGCAGATAGTTGTTCTGGGTCACGATGCAGGCTATGCGTTGCTGTTTTATTCCAGTGTAACGAACTATAAAGATTTTACAAATTATAAAGACATATTTTAAACCACACAGAGAGTTGAATACGCGTTCAAGAACTTTGAAACGCCTCATTAAAACATGATTTACGATCACGTGGCCCCACGGAGTCGTAAAAGTGTTATTGGACTGTTTCTTGAGCAAGAATGTTATCGAAGAAAATTTCTTTCTTCATATATGTATAGATAGCACTTCCTTAGCTTTTCTTTCATGCAAGGAAAGTCCTAACAACTTCCTTGACCTTCTTTTCCGTTACGTCGCTTTTTTTCTTGATTTATTTCTTTCCCCCTTCTCTCCCTTTCCTCATTCGTTCTTTTTCTGTCTTCCATTACTCGATTCCTTTCCTCCCACAGGGGTTAAACTCTGGTGTCCGTATCGTATCCAAAACTACTTCAAGTTGGGTTTTTCTCTCTCTGTCCAAGTCATTGTTATCAGTTTGCCAGCTCCCCTTTCCAATCCCAATATCCCACCGCCCCCTATAGTAAACTCTCTTCTAGTCAGCGGCAGCGGTCAAGCAAAACTCAGCAGGCGTCATCTGTTTCCGACATGGCCTCCTCTGAAACTTTGTAGTTGGCAATTCCTCCACCGTACTACGGCGCCAATGTGCTATCTAAGGTAGCCAAGAGACGGCCAGCCCCAGGGACAGACATGCTCCGCCAGCTACACAATTAAATACAAAGAAACAAAACTGCTGTATGAATTGTGCTACATAATTTTCCAGAATGTATGTCTTAACTCCACTGCTTGTAAATTCTTCGGTTTTAAAAGTTTCTCTACTTTGTTTCACAGAGTTTTCTTTTCCCCACATGCAGTGCCAATATTATCCGGAACAGAAATATATAAATATTGTACTGGAAACTAAATAAGCAAGAAACATATTTTGTGAATGGAACGAATAATAGAACTTCAGAAACAAGACATATTTCATTTCTTTATGAAATCGCCACCTCGTGGATACTTTCGCAGCACTCCTGAGTCCTGAGACATGTTTTCTTTTATTTTTAAAATTCAATGTAACTCTATACTTAAAAAAAAAGTCACGGAAATGAGGAAAATTTCTGAAAAAATTTTGTAGGTTACAGTTAGGGTACAAATGCAGATATATTATATTATACTTCTGGTCTCTGCACATACATCTTACATCATAATTTTTTACTCTTAAAATATAACGTTTACTATGTACTTACTTCGAAAAGCAGTCTATGTCCTATGGTGCTTTGGCGTTGAATTACTGGTTATCATTTTCATTTACAAATAGTTTAAATACGCATTGCAATGACTGAATCGATCTTCTTGTATTTCCTTTAAGTCCCAAGAGATGTCAGGAGCTTGACAAGCACAGAAAAGAAGTGATCGATAACGATTCCACCTAGTGGTAAATTTGTAGGTAAATGCATGTATGGAGTATAGTATACTATACTCTAGGACCCAGGAGGCTACGTTTAACGTGTTTCATAGCAATTAAGTTCCCTCTTCATGTTGCGGGCCATATTCTTTTTAATTCGTTACTTTACGACGATTTATCAACTGCTATGGTTATCTAGTGCCGACAGTTACCCAGCATTTGCTCTTAATGTGTTGGAGAACTCTAGAAAAACACCAACCAGGTAACTTGTTCCAACCGGGATTTGAACCCGGGCCCGCTCGTTTCACGGTCAGTAATGTTAGTCGTTATTAACCTACAGCGACGAACTGCGATCGATAATATATGCAATGGAAAATTGTACGCAAAGTCGACGACGTGTGTTTTGTGCTTACATATTGAGTTCTGGTCTTATGAAATAGTTCACTGCAGATTTTTAAGAAATTTTAAAATTGAAATATTATAAATAACCATTTTATAAGACGTTGTTCACCACTATGGATTAACGGTTATCATGCCTTAGTTCAAATCCTTGTTGGGACAAGTTATCTGGTTGAGGTTTTTCCCGGGATTTTCCCTCAATACTTACTTACGGCTTTTAAGGAACCTGGAGGTTCATTGCCGTCCTCACATAAGCCCACCATCGGTCCCTATCCTGAGCTAGATTAATCCACTTTCTACAATCATACTCCACCTCCCTCAAATCCATTTTAACATTATCCTACCATCTACGTCTCGGCCTCCCCAAAGGTCTTTTTCCCTCCGGCCTCCCAACTAATACTCTATACGATTTCTGGATTCGCCCGTACGTGCTGCATGCCCTGCCCATCTCAAACGCCTGCACTTAATGTTCCTAATTACGTCAGGTGAAGCATATTTTCCCTCAATACTTTAAGATCAAGTGCTGGGTAACTTTCGGCGCTCGACCCTGGACTCATTTCGCTGACATTATCACCTTCATCTCATTCAGACGCTAGATAATCATAGCAGTTATAAAGAGTCATAAAATAACCAATAATAATAATAATAATAATAATAATAATAATAATAATAATAATAATAATAATAATAATAATAAGACGTTGCACTTGTACCCTTTGTGTTCCAAACTATTTTTCAGATTACACAAAGGTTGAAACTAAATTTTAAAAAAGTAATATGTAAATTACAAAATATAATCTAAATTCAAACAATCTTACGAGTATGGAAAAATTTGAAGTTTTTGAGACATACAAAATGTCCCATTTATTTTGTTCACCCAAAATAATTTTTCTTTTCAGGCGTCAAATAAAAAATTGTTTTAAATGAAAGCTGTTAAAGTACAAAGGGGAATTAATGCTATGGGTGTATCTTTCTTGTAACCTTGTTCATTAATGACATACGAGTACTGACTTCATTTTTAAGGCACCAATGATTTTTTATTCATTGAATCATTTGACCCCTTTAAGGTTTGTTCAAAATGTACCACAATGTACCATTCTAATAAACAAAACACTTAGGGGTGTAAAAGATATGGAACTCATAGTGTACGTACTTACTGCAACTCCGAAATAAAGTGAATTATGTAGCACTGCAATACCGTTATTGCGCCTTGTGTCATAAATGGTACCCTAAATGACAGATGATATGTCAGGATCTCAAGAACCATTTTTCCCGATTTTTGAAGGCCATATCGCTACCCTTGACGAACAGGATGGTTATATAATATGAGCACGACGAATGCCCAACACATAACACCTTAGGACCCCGTCGTGATCTGGACCGAAAATAACGTAGTAAATGGAATGTACGTAGTAAATAACTTAGCTGGCCTGCTCGTTCTCCTGACAATACTCCACTAGATATTTTTTTCTTTGGGGAGCGGTCAAGAATGCTGTCTATCGAAAAAATGTAACAATATCAGAGGACATGCTGCTACATATTATTGATGCTTGTACATCCGTTTAGTAGACAACACTACGGTGATCTAGGGTATAATTCATTCAAATATCGGAAAAAGACTTCAATCATGTAACAACCTAATAGAAAGGATGCTGTACAATGAATATAATTGCAACATATTCCTTGTGCTCCAAACAAAAGAGCTGACTGGTGAAGTAGTTTTTCTTTACACCTCTATAACGCAACACCTATATTAGTAACACATATTTCCTTTGAGCATTGAATGAAAGGAAATTTTAGCTTCACTCTTCTTTGTTTAACTCAAATATTTTGAGAGACCCACTCTACGAGCGCCCCAATGGGTGCTGCTAGTGCCGAGTGCCAAGTTTTGATCATCATATCTTTAAATTGAGTGATTCATACTGCAATTGTGTGTTATCTTTCTATTAACATGGCGGCGATCGCAACGTTTAATTTGTCCCGAGTTCTACGCTTTGCGCAGTCGGGACCGTAGGAGCTTGGCTGTGACAGAGCCAAGTCCCACTTTAGACGAGTGCCTGATAAGTTTAAGGGGCCGGGGCCCCAAGTGCAGAATCGGAAACCAATACTAACCTTAAGTCTTAACTCTAGATTTTTTTAAATTATGCAAGTGATATATGAGTTTGCTGGTGGAATGTTAGAAACAGGAGTACCTTGAGTAAAACTCTCTGCAACGTCTACTTTGTCCAGCACAAATCCCACCACGACCTCATCGGGGATCGAACTCGGGAAAATATTTTTCGTGGAAAAAATCATAATATATAGGTTACGTTCCTACAAGGGAAACTTTCGTAAGAAGGACATTTGGTCTTTAAACTGTATACAGTATAAATTATGAGAAATTAACTTACTGGTAATCGCTTTGAAGATGGAGTGAAAATTATAGCAAATAAATTAATTTACTAAGAGTTACAAGAAAAGTTTGTAAAATATTGATTGTTACTAGCAACAGAAATCTTCTAAGATTAGAGATGGGTTATAGGAGTGGGTTAGAATAACTCTTACAATGTACTCGTATTATATACTCCAGAGGTAATAGTTTAGATCAGGTAGAGAATCCGGCATTGTGGAAACTTGTTACTTAACAAAAGAAGGTTTTTATAAGAATGTAACCGTGGATAATCTGACAAGAATTAACACGTTATATATAGGAGAATAAAGAAGTGTATGTGGTATTTGTGGGTTTAGAAAAGGAGTTTGACAGAGTGGGTTGGAATAAACTGATGGAGATCCTGAAGAAAATTGCCGTGCATTGGAAAGAGAGGAGGCTGAAACGAATCAAAGTCAGTATAGAAGAAATGTCAGAAGGAAGTGAAATAAGGAGAGGAGTATGACCAGGATGCCCTTTACCTACCCTGTTCAACATCTACTTGGAGGATTTAGTGAAGAACTGTTTTCAGAACATGGCAGAAGTGATAGCAGGAGGGAGAATAATAAAGTGTATAAGATTTGCTGATAATATGACATTGTTAGCAGGAGAGGAGATGATAGTAAGGGATATGCTACTAGAGCTAAATGACAGCTGTGAGCAGTATGGAATGAAAATAAATGCAAACAAGACGAAGACCATGGTCACAGGAAGAAAAGTAAAGAAAGTAAACTTGCGAATTCTAAATGAGGCAGTAGAGCAAGTGGACAGCTTCAAATACTTGGTGTGTACTATAAGCAGTAACATGGGCTGCTGCCAAGAAGTTAAAAGAAGGATAGCAATGGCAAAGGAAGCTGTTAATAGAAAAGGAGGATCTTCTGCGGAACTCTGGAGAAAGAACTAAGGAAGAGACTAATGAAGTGCTTTGTGAGGAGTGTAGCATTGTATGGGGTAGAAACATGAACACTAGAATGAAGTGAAGAGAAGCGAATAGACGCATTTGAAATGTGGATATAGAGAAGGATGGATCGTGTGAAATGGTCAGAGACAGATTAAGAAACTAAGCTGTGTTGGAAAGAGTGGGTGAAGAAAGAATGATCAGACAGAGGAAAAGGTATTGGCTGGGTTATTGGATGGGAAGAAACTGCCTTCTGAAGGATGCACCGGAAGGAATGGTGAACGGGAGAAGAGTTCGTGGTAGAAAAAGATATCAGATGATAGACGACATTACGATATATGGATCATATGCGGAGACAAAGAGGAAGGCAGAAAATAAGAAAGACTGGAGAATGCTGGGTTTGCAGTGAAAGGCCTGCCCTTGGGCAGAACACTATGAATTAATGTAGTAATTATTTTAATCACTCTAAAATACCTATTTGAAGAACATATATGTCACTTAATGACACCATTCTCTATTCGTATTTCTACTTTACTCTCGGTTATGAAACGACATGATTGCCTTGGAGATGATAGACGACATTAAGATATATGGATCATATGTGGAGACAAAGAGGAAGGTAGAAAATAAGAAAGACTGGAGAATGCTGGGTTTGCAGTGAAAGACCTGTCCTTGGGCAGAACACTATGAATTAATGTAGTAATTATTTTAATTACTCTAAAATACCTATTTGAAGAAAATATGTGTCACTTAATGACACCCATTCTCTATTCGTATTTTATACTTTACTCTCGGTTATGAAACGACATGATTGCCTTGGAGACATGAGTTCGCGAGGGACCTTTCAGCGGCGCATTCCTGACAGTAGCTGCACCATTATCTTCCGGAATCCAATTCAGAGCTTTGCTGCGTCCAAGGTCGGAGAAGAACAGAACTAGGGCGCGGGGATCACCACCACTTCACGGTACGTAGGGGAACAAAGGGACTTCTGCAATTTCGAACTTCAAGTTAAACTGAAGTCAGATTAAGAGGCTGAACCGCCACTAAATCTCATACCCACACAGTTTATTAAAGACTCATTACAGTTCAGTGTCACATATTTTATTAACAACCGGTGTCCGAAACCAGTGCATAAATAAACGCGTAATACAGACAAATTTCAAGCTATTACCAAACTCTTTCCACCTTCTTCTTCTCCTTTAATTTAAAATGGAATATTGCATGTTCTTCTAATTAATCTAGGAGATAAAAGGCATTGGTCCCGAAATTCGATGGTTGAAACCCTGCCGAGGGTCATGAATTTTAAAGGACGATAAAATCATTAGCATTGATTTCTAAGTAATAAAAATAAAATAAAGCTGTGGGTTTCGTATCGTAAATTTACGGCACATTAAAGAAACCTGACAGGGAACTTTTGATAACATATTGTCGCCTATTTCTAACTGAAGTTGAATTTCAACGCTAACTTCTGCAGTTGAAAGCATCCTTGAATATGCTGTGTGTTAAAAATTATGGTGACACTTTCAAATTATTAATGATACAATACCTTTGTGCATATAATTTATTCAGGAAACTCTCAAAGTTTTTATTGGCACGTTGAAGTGTGTTGTATCAGTGAAGGAGTATGTCGTGTCAGTGAAGTGTGCTGTGTAAGTGAAACGTGTTCCTGTCAGTGAAGCTTTATAGTTTATAGTGGCAGTGCATAGTATTTGAACAGTGAAATGTTTTTGAAGTGTTAGTGAAATCAGGATAGAATCAGTGAAATGTGTCGTAGTTCCATTGCAGTGAGTGAGTTGACAGCGAAATGAGTGTAATTTGAAAGGTGCTTGTGCAGATATGAACATATCATACTCGTGGGTTTTAGTTCGATCTTAGTTTTAAGATACAAATTAGATTTATTTCAAATGTTATTTTAAGTGATCGTTTCATTTAATTTAGTATATTCCCTGTTGTTGTTGTTGTTAGTATTATTATTATTATTATTATTAATTATTGTTAGTATTAATTATTAGTATTATTATTAATTGTATTTTTAATTAATAAGTTTATTATTGTCATTATTGAGTGTAATTAGTTACCACTGCCACCGGGTATATACCCACTGCAGTGTGAATAAATGCATACATACATAAACACTAGTGCCATATTCTCGATAGTAGTTTTGACTTACAGTACTTTAAACTTTGGTTTAAAAAAAACTGCATTCTCAAGTTTAATTTAGCCGCCTTTCTTGGTTAAAGCACTAGATTCAAACCACCGACTTAGGTTGGTATAAGATATATGTGTAAAGTGAAACAGACATGGAACTTGGGACATTCTAACTTCGGCTTTTACTCATATTAGTATTTATCGTTATCCGGTTAACTACACTGGCTCTTGGCAAAGATCTCCATTTGATATTGAGGGATATATAGTGGTTGGGAGGTAAGCATTGGGTAAATTAACTCAAGAAGTGTATTCAAAGTGGTAGGAACATAGTTCTAATATTGTCCCCGCTAATTGCAATTCTTGAATTTTCAATATCTGATATTCTATCTACAAATAGATAAATAGATAAGCAAGCAAGCAAATAAATAAATAAATAGGTAGACAGACAGACAGATAAATAAATAATTAAATAAATAAATACTTAAATAAATAAGTAAATAAAATAAATAATCAAATAAATAAATATATATATATATATATATATATATAAGTGATTTTCCAGTTTACCCTATCTTGGTACTTTAAAAGTAATGAATTTTTCTTTGTCTATTCTTTGATAATCATTAAAACCTACACGTTAAAAATATCTGCTTTATTTATTAAAAAGCTTTTCACAAAAAAAGGAGAAGAAGACTCATGGTAAAGATCTCCATTTGGACATTGAGAGCTGCATAGTGATGAGAGATAAGCAATGAGACAATTAATTGAAGTCATGTGAACAGAATATACAGAGTGTTTCCGGGCTGGTGTCACAAACTTTCAGGGATGATGGGGAAGGGCACATGTATCAATTTGAGATCAGGAACCCTGGTAAGGAAATGAGTGAGACGAAAGTTACAAGCAAAAATAGTTCTGTGGAAATGAAATAATTTTATTCTTCTGTATACCTTATTTATGTGTATTTATCTGTACATCTTACACATACTGTATTCATCTGACATTGTTTACGTTGTCCACTTACAGTATTCCATTCAGTGCGCTGTCTGAGGGGTGGGGACAGGAAACTACACTAAAGCAATGCAGATAGCGTAATGTGTAACGGACATGGTCGGTCGTGATATGCACGTCTGCAGACAGCAGTGTATGTGTACAAGTTGCAGTGTCCAGTCGATCAGTCCTAGTGAAATGTAGGAGTACACGAGAGTGGAATATGCAGACCTGATTTTCGAATACGGATGAGCCAATGGGAACAGTAGACAAGTTCACAGATTGTATCGGGGCAAGTACCCACGTAGGAGACATCCGGCCCATACCATCTTTCCACGATTGTTCCAAAGGTTAAGGGAAGGAGGGCACGTGGTGCGAAATTACAATTCCATTTCCACACAACTATTTTTGCTTATAACTTTCGACTCACTCATTTCCGGACTAGGGTTCCTTATCTCAAATTGATACATGTACCCTTCCCCATCATCCCTGAAAGTTTGTAACACCAGTCCGGAAAACCCCTGTATTTCTATAGCCATCTGATGAGAGTCGCACCTGAGTGGTTAAACACTAATACCTTTAAAAACTTAAGAAATAGAATCTAACATCCCGTATTAATTCAGACGAGATGAAAACAGAACAGAGGTATACTGAACTAATAAATTGACAAAATGATTAAGATTAATATTAAAATATCAAGAGAAATTATAATAAATATAGGCCTGTAGAAGAATCAATGAATCGATGACTAATTTAAGCACAAAGGAAGCAGAAGTGAAAGGAAATTAATTCTTAAGTGACAGAAGCATTTTATTTAACATCATAAACATACTGAGCGCCTAATTTTATAAGATCAAAAAGGGAGAAGAAACTTATGATGATATCCAGATATATGTGAAGATATAAGTGGATGAAATTCTTTTCATAAAATAAAAATCCTTTGTTATACATATCGGTACGCATCTCAATGACAAGTTCCAAGAACTGCTAGGATATTAAGAATTCAAATGAGCACAATTCGTTATGTTTGGAAGTGTTAGTTCGTTGACAATATGATGGTTTTGTACGGAAAAATATAAAAGTTTTCGTTTTGCGTTCCCACTTTTACTCTTGGAACAGACCTGACCAAGTGGAAAATGATAGAGAAGAAAATTTAAAAGGACAGTAAAAAAGAAGGGAAAGAAATGTAGAGAAAATGTGGTCTGCATTTTAGTAGAAGTCCATGCAGGTATTTTAGTTCTGCTCCACCCACTTACGAGCTCTAGACGGAATAGAGAGCGGTGAAAGAGATGCGGCTACGAGAAGACTCCCATGCATTTCAAAACCACTATGGCGGCATAGCTGAATAAAGAAAGAACAGTAGACGACACTCTTGGAAGTGGAACTTGTTAATTTATTTATTTATTCTAGTGTAGTTAAGGCCATCAGACCTTCTCTTCCACATCACCAGAAATATAAATATAATAATAGAAAATATGACGGACGAAAACGTTCAACTAGGGATTGTGGGTAAATTCCCGTTTCCCCTGCCATATCTTCTTACAACTCACATTACAGGAAATTGGGGAAATCTCTCAGTGTCATTTATTTGTTTATTTATCAGAGCTTCCTCAAATCAGAGACTGCCATTAGATAAAGCATACAAAACAAAAAAAAAAAGAACAAATAGACAATAAAAGATAACAGAGTAAGAAAAATGACAAAGAAGTAAACAAACAAACAATGCAAAAGACAAGCTTAATTAAGATGCTGCTTTGGATATCGAAATTAAATTTAATTTGACTAGTATCATTATTCATCTAACACGCAAACATTCTGATGGGGGCAGATAACAAAGTTAATTTTTTTCTTTCACCATGTTAATAATGTCAAAAGAAGTACTTACACAAATTTTGACGACTCGACCACAATTACGACGCCGTTCAGAAAAAGATTTTCCCTATGGTCGTTTACAGAAAAAAACACAATTGCATGGAAAGATTCATTGAAACCTATAGCAGCAGTTGTTACGCTGTTTGTCAACATATTCCCCACTGGAATTGAAACATTTGTCATACCATGGGATCAATTTTTGTATCCTTCTGTCGTAGAAGTCAGCCGCTTGGGATTGGAACCAGCTTTTGACAGCCGTCTGCATCTCTCTGTCGATTCCATGATATGACAAATGTATCAATTCCGGTGGGAAATATGTTTAAAAATAGCTCAACAATTTCTGTGTCTGTTCCAATAATTTTTTTCCAAAGAAAGAGTGTCTTCTTTCTCTTAACGGCTCCTGGTGAACTTATTTTTTATGGCCCTCGTAATTGCGGTCGAGTGGCCGAAATTTGTATAAGCACTTCTTTTGACATTATTAACATGGTGGAAGAAAAAAATTTAACTTTTTTATCTGCCCCATCAGAATGTTTGCTTGTAAGTTTTTATGTAGACGCGAATTTCGATATCTTTGTATAAAATTAATTCAAGTCTAATATGATCAACAGACATGAATATTTTAATAGTATGTCCAATTTATTCATTTACGAATAAATTAAAAATTTTCAAATATAAATCAAGAGGGTCTGTACAGGTTGAAAGTGATATAACCTTGCACATTTTCAGAGCTAATAGCTCATGGTGTCTGTAACAAAACACTGTAATATCATATTTATGGAAAGTTCATAGTTTTTTTTTTTTTTCAGAAAAAAATGTTCCCCTCCAAGTGTTTAACACTTTCTTATTCGGTAACAATTGCGGTTCTACTTGGTTTCATTTCATTCATATAAATTGACGGAAAGAAGACAGAGGACGGACACTGGAAAGTTTTCTTTTCTCAATCGTACTATCAGGGAATGGAATGCTTTACCTGCAGACTTAGTAAAGGCTTTACCAATAACCAAAAATGTATTTAAAATAGGCTTAAGGACGGTAGTATATTATACACATTATTTAAAGGGTGTAATTGATAGTTGTTATTGAAGTGTTGTATCAGTGAACAAGTGTGTTGTGTCAGTGAAGTGTGTTGGGTAAGTGAAGTGCAAAGTATTTGAACAGTGAAATGTTTTTGAAGTGTTAGTGAAATCAGGATAGAATCAGTGAAATGTGTCGTAATTCCAGTGCAGTGAGTGAGTTGACAGCGAAATAGAGTAAGTGTAGTGCTGAAAGGTACTTGTGCAGGAATGAATATATAATACTCGTGGATTTTAGTTCGAACTTAGGGTTAAGATACAAATTAGCTTTATTTTAAATGTTATTTTAAGTGATCGTGCTTCATTTAATTTATTATTATTATTATTATTATTATTATTATTATTATTATTATTATTAATAATTGTATTTTTGCTTAGTTGTGTTTATTATTAATTGTCATTATTGAGTGTAATTAGTTACCACTACCATTGGGAATATACCCATTTGCAGTGTGAATAAATACATACATACATTTTCCTTGTTCTTATTTATTTCACTTCACTCATGATTCCTTCCTCCCTATTTAATTTTCAGTATTTATTTTACTTTTCTCGCCTTTGCTCACGTAATTTATATCTTTATTGCTCCTCTTCCATATCACTTAAACCTATTTAATAAACTACTGTATGTTGCTCAGCTAGATAGCGAGCCAAACATTGTTCCTACGAGCCGAAGTGTTTTGTGTACATAATTTGTGCGCATCTAAAAATGGACCATATTTTGTATTCCGTATGTCTTCAACTTAAAAATACCTCAAAGTAAGCTGTCAAAACAGAGAGGAAAGGCAAAACAATAAAAGGAAATGCTAATCGTAAAAGTCTGTTCACAATACAATCTGCAGGCCAGATCATAAACATGCGCCTATCACAGTCACGAATTGACTTGTTTATTGTCAGCAAGCATCCGGGTTCCATTCAAGTGAAAATAAATTATGCCGCTCAGTGTGCTCCACACGCACGTAACAATGCAAGTGACCACTGCAGCGTGCACTTTCAGGCCTCCAGGTGTTACGAGACAGGAATGTACTAAAAACGCAAAAGCTATATGAGGAAAATTAAGGAACGGGAATCTATATACAGGACATTATTAAATGCCAATTCAATAGCTTCATACAACAATATGTTGCATAAAAACATTTAGGCCTAGTCCTGCAATAATAGAAAAGTGTTATACTGTAGTGGAGGACGGAACTGTGTGAACTGAGAACCAGAGGAAACAGAGGTGAAAAGAGAAAGGAAGGAGAGAAAAGAGAAAGAAAAATTGTAGAAAAGCGAAAGAAAGAGAAAAAGAAGAGAGAAGAGAAAGGGAGGGTAGGAAAGAGAAAGAGGGGAAGAGTTGAAGATGGGAGAAAAGATGAAGAAAAAGAGAAGAAATGAAGAGGAAAGATGAAAAGAAAGAGGATAAAGAATAAAGAGAGAAAGGTTGAATAGAAAGAGGAGAACGGATGAATAGAAAGAGGAGAAAGAATGAAGAGAGAAAGGTTGAATAGAAGAGGAGAAAGGATGAATAGAAAGAGGAGAAAGAATGAATAGAAAGAAGAGAAACGATGAAGGGAAAGAGGAGAAAAGATGAAGGAGAAGGATGAAGAGAAAGAGGAGAAAGGACGAAAAGGGGAGAAAGGATGAAGAAAAAGAGGAAAAGTGATGAATAGAAAAAGGAAAAAGAATGTAGAAAGAGGAGAAAGGATGAAGAGAAAAAGAAGAAAGGACGAACAGAAAGAGGAGAAAAGATGAAGAGAATGAAGAGGAAAGATGAAGGGAAAGAGTAGAAATGATGAAGAGGAAGAATGAAGAGAAAATGGAGAAAGGACGAACAGAAAGAGGGGAAAGGATGAAGAGAATTAAGAGATGAAGTGAAAGAGGAAAGAAGATAAAGAGGAAGGATGAAGAGAATGAAGAGAAAAGATGAAGGGAAAGAGAAAAAAACAAAGGATGAAGAGAAAATGGATAAAGGACGAACAGAAAGAGGAGAAAGGATGAAGGGAATGAAGAGAAGAGATGAAGGGAAAGAGGAGAAAAGATGAAGAGGAAGGATGAAGAGAAAATGGAGAAAGTACGAACAGAAAGAGAAGACAGGATGAAGAAAATGAAGAGAAAAGATGAAGGGAAAGAGAAAAAACAAAGGATGAAGAGAAAATGGAGAAAGGACGAACAGAAAGAGGAGAAAGGATGAAGGGAATGAAGAGAAAAGATGAAGAGAAAGAGGAGAAAAAATGAAGAGGAAGGATGAAGAGAAAATGGAGAAAGTACGAACAGAAAGAGGAGAAGAAAATATGAAGAAAATGAAGAGAAAAGATGAAGGGAAAGAGGAGAAAGGATGAAGAGAAAATGGAGAAAGGACGAACAGAAAGAGGAGAAAGGATGAAGAGAATTAAGAGAAAATATGAAGGGAAAGAGGAGAAAATATGAAGAGGAAGAATAAAAAGAAAATGAACAGAAAGAGGAGAAAGTATGAAGAAAATGAAGAGAAAAGATGACGGGAAACAGGAGAAAAGATGAAGAGAAATAGGAAAAAGGATAAAGAGAGAGAATGAAGAAAAACAGGAGAAAGGCTGATGAGAAAGATGAGAAAATTGTCATAATTGTTACAATAAATAAATAAAATACATTTAAATTATAATACATGAGGATGAGTAAAAAGATGTATTCCAACTCTAATTCATCAGTCTCTCTCGGCGTTTTAACCGCTAACCATCTACAAAGCACCCGCACTAGCGGCTGTGTACAGGGAAACACGCACAGTAAACAAACATTATCTTGTATAGTTATACGAAGCACGACCGAAGTTGTGCTGCACGGAATTCGTATGTAGCAGGAATATTTTTTTCCTTTTCATGCATTGTTAGAGAAGTCGTAGTTGTTATTATGGAAAACTTTTGGATCCAATATTTATTCTAAGTAATATTCAAACAGAAGGCCATGGATATGTTTTCTACAGAATACAATGCCCTAGAGGCTGGCACCGATAACGTCTACACGGTCAGACTAACCATCAGTTTCGGTTTTGTTTTCCCTTCTGAAGATTCGTCCTTGCTTTATGCTGAGGCCAAACGAAATCTACGCTATGTACGCGATTTTCGCTGTATCCAGTGGCCACACTGAAAACTATGTTTTTACGAAACTCTTCTGTTTATTGGTTAAAGTTAAGAGACAAGAAACAATATTTCCCGCTCCGTTAAAACATTTCATGTCACAGCTCCTATGATAGTCAATCGCGCTGTAATTTTTATTATTGATAGGCTAGCGTCTAAGAAAAGCAGATAAAATAATTCAAAATCAAAATTTGTTTAAGTTCGAAAAAAATAGTAACTTCGAAGTTATCTATTCAAAATTTGGTCAGCGGCAAAGGATTTTATTTATTACTTTTCAAACTTCTCGCAACTCAAAATCTTTACGGTTTCTGATTTACAGCGAGTTAAAGAAAGGAGTGTTTTTAATAAGAATGACAATATTCTGCATATGGAGTGATAAACTTTCGTCTGTTAACGGCGGATTTTCATATGAAATGAGCTAATTTCAAATCTACTTACAAAACATTTCTGTCGCTTAAGGTTTTTGAGTTAATCGTGAGTGTAAGAATTTGATTAAAATATTGTATTACTCGTACATAAGTAACAGATATGCTTACTGAACACTACTTCGGAAGTAAAGAAGACTGAAGAATATCGTAGTGGTGTTTAAATTAATTATTACTGCTATTACTACTCTATTATTATTATTATTATTATTATTATTATTATTATTATTATTATTATTATTACATGGAATGAAGCTATCCTATTTTATTTTCTTGTTTTAGAGCCATTTTACTCCAAAAGATCAAGATTGGACATTGCTAACTCCGATTCTTTTTAAATATTTTCGGACATGTTTAACACTAAAATAAATTTAACCCGTGTATATTTATATTTTTTCTGTAAAAATAAATATTTTCGCAGATATTAAATTACGAAATTTTCGAAAAAATCGCGTGCACCACTTCCTTCAATCAAACCATCTCCGACTATAATCATTCATATTATTTAGTCTTGGGTTCAGATGAAAGGTAAGCCTCGTCCACGGGATGAGTCCGCTGAAGGTTTTGCGTACGTGGTGTGTATACCATAGTTTTTAGTAAAAGCTCTCTAAATAAAATAAAATAAAATAAAAGTAAACATATTAATATAAGTATAAAAGGCATAGTCAGTCAATTGTCATATTCTCACCGCCGTCTGATAAATATAGGGGAGAGTTGGGTAGTATCGGACATCGGGTAATATCGGACAGTGCGTTTCTTTCATCTACCACCAGATGGTAGTACCTGAATGACATGGTTACGTTTCTGTATGCGACATCACAGAAACGTAATCATGTCATTCAGGTACTATTATCTGGTGATAGATGAAAGAAACTCACTGTACGATAATACCCAATTCTCCCCTAATTAAGTAATTAAAACCTCTCTGATTCTTTTTTTCCCATTCTCTATTCCCCATGAGGTCAAGACATGCAAGCGAACTCCTATTCTGACTTAGCTTCGAGGGTGGTAGATATTTGTTCCGGATATGTTCCAATTCGACACACTGTAATAAAATACGTGTCCAGGAGTCCTTTTCTCCTTGATATAGCGCCGTTAAAATACAAAAACAATCATATATAGGGCTATATAAATTTAATTATTTAATTACAATAATAGGCATGAATGTAGTTAAGGTCCTGTCACGATGTTCAAAACGACTAAATCGTGTATTTTTAACATTTTGGAACCTTTGCAATTGTGAATTCGAACTCCTTTAAAAGGGAGTTCTTGTGTTTTTCAAGTAGTGTACTATGTTGTCTAGGATATCGTGTTGCTGAAATATTGCAATTTTTGTATCAGGTCTTAAAAGTCTTACTCTCAAAACAACTTGTAAATTTGAAACCTTCCAAGAGTTATGAAAAATACTTTAGGTTAGGTGTGTCAAGAATTTGACTGAGCTTAGGATCACTTGTTCCCGAGCCAAAACTTTAACCCTACAGGTACAAGGTCAGTTCGAGTAATTAGTTCACTGTTACAGGAGCAAGGAGCAGAGCAACTGCCAAAGAGGTTAATGTGTTTCTACTTCCTAGTTTTAGTCACCAATTCTCAACGAATTGGCGTATCAACACGTTAGAAATTTCACACATAGTACACAAATTATTCAGAAAGACTGTATTTTAACGAATATATACTAATGGGAGGAAACGTGTGAAATTTTGGTAAGTGTTGGTAACAAAAATCGCATTATAGTTTATATTCTGCATATTACTCGAGAAAGATATATAGTAACAAGCACAGAAGTTGCTTATAGATCTAGGAGTTGCGCCGATGCGCCCGCAATGCATTCGTTTGTTAAAGAGCGTTCTTTGTTCATTCATGGCTCACATCATGTTTGTACTTCAGCACTGAGGAAATGGTGTGCGCAACCCTAAATCATATATTTAACAGATAGCTCATCTCTAGGTTAAAATTGGTAGCACTCTAAAGAGAACAACCGCCAGGATCGCCACTCGTCTGTCGTAAACGAACACGAGACGACAGTGCAGTCGCTAATGCAATTCAAATGGGAATTATGACGTAACTCCTTATGTAACAACTAGATGGCAGCATAGTAAACTTGACAAAAGTTGTTACCGTCAAAGCTTATAAGGCCGAGCAATCTGGGTATATTATGATCTAGGGCGCAACCCATGCTTATGTTAGGGGATCCTTCCTCATTTTTTTATATTTGAATTGGTTATGTGCATCGTAGCATTTCTTGAAAGAAATCAACCAGCCATCCAGGATGTCGACTCTTTAAATAGGCAATTCCAACAATATCGTTGACTTGTTATAATTAATAAATTAACAATGAAGTAAAGAGAAGCGACTACAAGCACTTGCAATGTGGATACGGAGAAGAACGGAGCGTGTGAAATGAATAGGCAGAATAAGAAACGAAGCTGCGTTGGAAAGAGTGGGTGAAGAAAGAATGATGCTGAACTGATCAGGATTGTGTGGGTCACTGTCTGAAAAGAAACTACCTACTGAAGGATGCACTGGAAGGAATGGTGAACGGGAGAAGAATTCGGGGCAGAAGAAGATATCAGGTGATAGACGATATTAAGATATATGGATCATATGCGGAGACTATATAGTAGGGAGATGGATTTATTGAGTAATATTATACATACAGATGTACTATATTATCTTAATTTTCTCTAAAATCCAATGCACGGGTCTTCTGACCATACGTTCTTTGTGTCTGAAAGAAGTCTTACTTTGTAGGTTTCACCCCCCTCACCTTTGATTATATCCAACCACTCTCTAAAAGAACATACAGATTAAAATGAAAATGGCACAAACAAAACACATTATTTAATATATCCTAACCTGAAATAGACATAAAAGTGTAAAATTGGGTAGACACCATTATCCCTTCGTCAGTTCGTATCATAAACTTCAACAGCTGAAGTTCTAATCTGTCTCGCCTTCAAGAGGAACAATCGAGTTTTTTGTTCCCATTCTCTATTCCCCATGAGGTCAAGACATGCAAGCGAACTCCTATTCTGACTTAGCATGGAGGGTGGTAGATATTTTTTCCGGATATGTTCCGATTCGACACACTGCAATAAAATATTGCAACCAATGAGGTTTATCCGAGGTGCAATTATTGCTAGTTGAGGAAACTAAGAGGAAGGCAGAAAATAGGAAAGACTGTAGAATGCTGGGTTTGCAGTGAAAGACTTGCCCTTGGACAGAACAATATGAATGAATGAAGTTTAATGCGCTTTCATTTCAGAAATTTATATCTTTATACAAAAGGGCCGTGTTAAAAAATGTTGTTGTAGATATGTGATTTTGTTGTCGAGGGGCTTGGAAAGGATTCGGGTGAATTTTTTTAACGTGTAAAACCTTAACGAAGTGTTAAACTTAATTTCAATTTAATAAAACATTATTCTATACATAAGGGTCATTAATAAATGCGAAAATTATAAAGACAGAAGTAGTTAATTAAACACAGTCTAATTTTAATGAATCCAATTCTCTGTAATCACATATTACTATTCATTATAGTTTCAAATAACTTATTGACGTCATATTATTTTGTGAATCGTTTCGACTAACAATTACATTGTTTTCTCGAGACTAGGCCTCATGGGATGAGAAAGTAAATATGGAGTGGTTAACGAAAAGTTTCCGTCATATTAAATTTAAATGCGGAGATTATGAAGACAGAAATGAAAAGAAATATCATACTTTTATTACAAATTCCAAACATTCTTGCAATCCAACTATGCTGACAACGAAATACAGTAATAGAATAAACGTTTCGATGAATTGCTAGTCGTTTTTTTTATCAATGTCTTATGTATACGTTCATCAATTATTTTAAGTACTCTGAGGCACATAGAATCGAAAAAAACTTGCGTCATTTGAAATGGCTGCGCTTTTTAAATTCCAAAATTAAACTGCATGCATACTTTAAAAGCTGTTTTCTTACATTGTTTTTCAGCTTATTTCTTCTGTTCAAAGAATAAAAGCTATCACAGTTTTGATGCTAGGTATGTGAAATTTTACTCCATATTCTATAAACTGAAACTGATCAGGGAGAGAAAAAGGAATTGGTTGGGTCACTGGCTGAGAAGAAACTGCCTACTGAAGGATGCACTGAAAGGAATGGTGAACGGGAGAAGAGTTCGGGGCAGAAGAGGATATCAGATGATAGACGACATTACCCATCATACGAGCAGACAATGCGGAAGGCAGAAAATAGGAAATATTTAGAAAAGCTGGGTTTGCAGTGAAAGACCTGTCCTTGGGCAGAAACTGAATGAATAATAATAATAATAATAATAATAATAATAATAATAATAATAATAATTTTATTTTCCATGGCAGAGTTAAGGCCATCAGGTCTTTTCTTCCACTCAACCAGGATCAAAGCACATACAGAAAAATACATACCGGTATACAAGTATCAACTAAAAAAAAAAGAATGAATACACTTGAATATAATGATTATGATGATGATGATGATGATGATATTCTATAAACTATGGGAAACAAAATCCAGATACATTTTGATAGAGTCAATACTTTTTCATTTAAAAATAAAACATTCCATGTTAACCCTAAAAATTCACTAAAATGAATCAATGTATAATTTCTTTTTTCTCCAATCCTACATTGGCATTTTGGATCCGATGTTTTTATACACATATCATAGAAATACTAAATGAATTGCTTTTACTATATTGCAATGTATTTTACTTTCTTTTTTCTATTTTTATATTATTTTCATGTTGTTTAGTGTCGATTTTATTATACTATTGTTATTTTTTTGTAATATGTTAGTATTCTGTTCTTTAAATTTTTGTTAAATTTTTAACTGCTTGTATACTTTGTGACCTGGTAGAGTGTAAGAGAAGGCCCTATGGCCTTAACTCTGCCAGTATAAATAATAATAATAATAATAATAATAATAATAATAATAATAACAATAATAATAATAATAATTATTATTATTATTATTATTATTACAGATACTGTAATATAATTTTCAGGCATACTATATCAATTTTGTGGCATGAGATAAATTATGAATATGTAAAGATATGCATCATAGTAAAGCCATGCACTTGTCGACATGTGATGAACCTAGATACAGTTCTAGGTAAAGATATTTGTATCATAGTAAAGCTATTATCTGTCATCGGTTGATTGCACGCACACATAGTTCTACATACATATTACATGGAGCATAGTAAATATAAGCCACCTGTAGATAGGCGATCGCACACACACGCTTTTCTACGTAAAGATAAGCAGCATAGTAAAATTACCCACATGTCAACTTTTTAAAGACATCTACATAAATAGTTAAAATGCATGATAACGGATTGCATTTTGGCGAGATGAGCACCAAAATATCATTATAAAATTGCCTGACATTCGCGTTTTAATTGGAACAATCTTCGTACATGATCTGATTAATCTCATTTATCTAGTGTTATCTTATGGCACGAACGTGTATTAATGTGGACATGTATCCAACAGTCCTATAAACTAATAGTTCTGATAATAGTAAGAAAAGAAAGCAACAGAATGTTAAGTTCTCGAAATAGGTCATTTTAGATTATGCTAATGATGATGAAAGGTGTTAAAAATTAACACCGCATCCTCCTAAAGGAAAATAAAGCAGGAGTTACTTGTCGCACATTTACAACATGTGAATGGATTTAGTCAATAGATGACGAGACTCGAGAAAAACGTTTTCGGCTGTTTCTTTCACAAGCTGAAATTGAGCTCTTCCAGTCATCATTCTCTTCTATCATCCCATCATCGAGAGTAATAAATTCAGCATACTAGACAATTCAAAGTGAGAATTTACACTACTAGATTAGAAAAGTCCAAGGGAGATCTAAATTGAAGGGTTCAGAACCATAGTGGGTCAAGCGCCATTTACTAAAACCGTAGAAAACAATGTTAAAATGAAGTAATTACCATAATTTAATGAAACATATAGCAAGTAATATAAAGTATACATATTCAAACTAAATGATATGTCAATCTTCATTAAACTATGGTATTCACTTAACTTTAACCCTTGCTTTCACCGTTTTCAATAAATGGCGCTTGGCCCACTATGGCTCTGAACCTTTCAATTATTGATGTAACCTCTAACACGTTCATCATAAAGTCGTAGTGTGTTCAGATGTGAAGTTCTGGAATGCGTTAGTCAGGTTCAAGCACCACCAGCATTGTTTGCAAAATTTAATGTAGGCAGCTAGCAAACGAAATTAACCGTGCTAATTAATAAAATGGTACCCGCATTAATTTTTTCGGTTCATTTGTGTCAAACATACTATATGGTTATGGAGGCATGAAGAGAAGTGCTGTGTTGTAATTCAATCGATGCAGCATTGAATAAGTCTCATCTTCACGATTAGGACTCACGAAGAGGATGAATTACATTTGTTTTATAAACTCCGCTTCTACAAAGCAGGCAACCGTCGAACAATATTGAGCCAATAATACGTGTGGCGCATAAATCATATTAGTAATATACAGTATATAATATACGTAGGGAAACAATATAAATTATTGATAATACTATGTATAAATTGCCTAATATGAATGTTAAAATGTTAAATAGAATTTATTTTATGGTTGTTGAATCAAGATTATTATATGGATGTGAACTGTGGGGATTGGATGAAAAAGATTTGGTATATTTAAATTGAATTAGAGCTACATATTGTAAAACAAGTCTTAAATATGAGTTTAAATTCACCAAATAACGCGGCTAGAATAGAAATGGGAATATATAATATCATGAGTACAATTTTAGTTAGAAACATAAAATATTTAATCAAAAGAATCCATGGTAACCAAAATACGTTTATGAAAAAATATTCATTCAATCAAATTGCAAATACTACAAATAAAACCATCTTAAAAATTAAAAATAACATTTATAATATTGGATTTGGATGGTTATGGAATAACTTGGCTAATAGTAACAGCGCAGCAATTTTAAATTTAATAAAATCAAGATGTAAAAATATTACAAGACAAAATAACTTTAGCAGTATTAATGAAATGCGTTCACTAATACAGTAGAACCTCTATTATTCGTGCTAATGAAGGGGGTGGACTGAACGGTTAATCGAAAGAATCAGATAATCCGTACCATGAAATATTTTCGTAAATTTAGTGGATAATGCTTACACTTTCGTGATTTCCTCTATGGCCTTATCTTCAACACGCTAGGTAGTGGACCAGAAGTTCACCTATTTATGTCTAGTTGTTAAGAACGGGTTTTTAAGAGGAAAGGAAAATCTTTGTTATGGCTGTCTGCGGAAAGATACGAATAGTGGAGGTCTCATGTTGTAGATTTACATACATTATACACTTTATCCTCGATTTTATTGAATTACACACAGTTGTGATTTCAATTTCGAATTCTGAGATGAGCCACAGTTTCTCGTTTCCTAATCCACTCAGTTATTTGCACTTTTTATACTTAACACAACACGACTTCTTTTGACATCCATGAAGACATTTAATATATAAATTATACAGTACGACAACTCGAATAGTAGACCTACTTTGTAAGGGTTAAAAGTCTTGTAATAACCCTTTCTAGAAAAAAAATAACGTGCTAAGGTAATGTACGCCCACAGTACTTCATATATGTAGTAAAAAAAATGCGAGAGAGAGGCAGTCGGATAATCCGCCAATCGGTTAATAGGGTGACGGACAATCGGGATTGTACTGTATAAAAAAATATGGGGACGGAAAGAAAGATTTGGACTTTCCTGGTTCAGACTGGGGATTTGGAGGTATTTGTTCTTTATGTAGAAAAAGAGAGGATGACATTCATATTTTTCTTGAATGTCGATTTACAAAATAAATTCGGAAGAAATTTATAAGTGAAAAATTCATATTAATTAATAAAGAAATAGCAATTAAAAACTAAAGTATTATTATTATTATTATTATTATTATTATTATTATTTTACAAAAGCAGACAGGTGTATATCTCTTTTTAGTTAAAAAAAAATAGGATTGAAAGAATTAATGAAAATACTGGAAATGAATGAGTAAAGCTTAGATAAGAAACAATGATTGAGAGAAATTAAAGAAAGTACATAATGAATGATTTATATATACTGCCTGCACATTGAAGAGTTAAATGAGAATTACAACTTAGGCAAGTAACTAAATATTGAGTGATTTAATAAATAAGAGTGGTTGAGTCTTGCACTAAAACTAGACGTAAGTGAAGGATAAAACTTATTATATTAAATATGTAATTTTAGAAATTGTATTAATAATTATTTATATTTATTGTGTAATATTATTAATTTGTGAATATGTTAATTTTACTTATTAAGTTTAAGTACTATTTTGTGAACTATTTATAAATAAATTCAAATTCATATACGTGTGGCGCACACGGCACACAACTTACCGATTTTTTGAACGGTTGTCTGGAGATTACTGGTGCACTTCATGGGCATTTTCGGGCGTAGAATACCTGCTGTTCTGAGAGTTGACATAAACCGACAGATGAAACCACTTCTCGTTGGCGAGGAACTGTCGGCAAATTTTGTCAGGAACCCTTTATCTTTGCCAAAGTTCTTTTACATAGATTTACGACATGAAACTCCTAGCTAGCTTTTCTTTCCTTCCGTCAGTAACAGTGTTATTTTACTGTCCTTGACGTTCCAGCTTTCTCGGCCGAGTTTCAATCCAGAAAACTTGGACGGTAAGCGATAGACTACGGAAGATGACTAGCGGTTCGATAGTAGAAGGAGACGAATAGATACAAGTGGTATATATAGGTCTACTGTATATAGTATCACTTTCAAGTAGCTAATGAAATGTCATACATTGTAACATAAAGCTTCCTTTCAAAGGAAGGATCAATGGAAAGAAATGTGAAAGGTGATGTTCATGAAAAAAAATGTCATTTCTCGTACACATGAGCTCAATGCAGACTGAAGCGTGTGCCTCGAATTTTAATAAATTCCATCGTTTTTATGTCTACCTTAAATACTAAAATAACTGGTCATAACAATTATGGATTCTTCTACATAAATCCGTGCACGATAGTGTTCTACCGACAAAGAGCAGCTCCCGTAGCAAGTTGTCAGGCTTACACTCTATATAGAACTCTAGTCGAGCTGCCTTGTGTGACGTCAGCTGCCATGAGACCAGGGGAGAGTTACAGCGTTAACCACTACATCAGAGCGTATTCCGAATCTCAGCGCTGCGAAACCTGATGACATCACGGTGTTCCGAATTTCAACGATGACGTCACTGATGTTCCACCGGTGTCGCACCAGTTCCATCAGCTTGCAGAGGTGGTGGCAGTTTCCATCAGCCGCCATCAGTGAATCTGATTGATTCTTGTATAGGGCGGGAATTAGCAGACGAATGACATCGTGCACTGTTGTGTCATGGCGGTGTGTTCTGCTGTATTGTTTGTAATGAGCACAACGTAAAAACAATAACGTTAATGGCTTATGAACGAACATGTCAACGGACCAGTTATTACTACTGGTTCATGAAATAAATTGTTTATGCTCTCTTTTCTTTGAACGAGATGGCAGTACGGAAATTTCGCAAAATGTTGCTAGCGTAGCACAGACAACAACTTGTACAGCCGCCGTGTTAGTAATTGAACTTTCCAGCAGTTTTGTTTCTATTTCGCTGCAGCGTGACGTCATTGATGTCCATCGGTTCGGTGAGATTCGGAATACGCTGTCGGTAACCTACAATAATTGTACAGAGGAAGAACCTCGAAGAATGTGTGCGTTACAAAGGAAGTCACTTGGCTGACGTAATTTTTTAAGAAATAATTTTTTTCTTGTTGCATACCTAATGGTTATTCATGTACTTGTCATTTCTACTCATTAAATTTATATACGTAATAGTAGCTTTTCATTACTTTTCTGCGCCTTGAAATCTTTGTTTGATTGGCTTACCTTGTATAATTCAGAAATATCTCAAAGAAAGTAAAAGTGATGAGATTTAGAGGAATAGAACCAATAAGGATAGAAAGAATGATAAGAAAACTACTTACAAAACCAGTAAACCAAATTAATTATTTAGGCTGTAATACCTATGTCTAGCATAAAATTGCAATATGTTAATAATTTATATTTCATCATATGACAGGAACAATGAAAAGTACCCTAGTAAGAAAAGTAAGGCAAGAAACAATAGTACAATTTCGTGGCAGTTATAGTATTGATCTGTGGCTCAGAAATTGGACATTAACCACTAGAAATTGAGCAACCGATTGAGGCAATAAAAATGCTATTTCTAAGACCTCTAGCAGATGACAATTTCACAGTCCAAAAATTCAATGACGAAATTTAGAGTAGCAAGTTTGAACTCCATAATAGATTGCAACAAGAGTTTGTACGAACATGTACCTCACCAATTTGTGCTTTACAGACTTACAAACAGAAGAAGAGTAGGTCGCCCGAGGAAGAGATTGATAGACGACTCTAAATACAAAATATTTTAGTAATAGGAACAAGTTATATCGGCTTAAACCGTGTTTACAATGATGACGACTATGGATTGCTGAAAGTGGAGATAGGACATTTCCTGAAAACCTGTCGAAAAGTTATGTTTATCAGGTATAATTTCCGGGTGAATTTTCGGGAATTTGAACTACAGTAGAAGCTCTGGTAATGAAAGGGGAGCTGAACGGTTAATCGAAAAAATCGGATAATCCGTACCAAAAAAGATTTCAATAATATTTACACTTTCGTAATTTCCTCCGTAATCTTGTATTCAACACGCTAGATAGTGGACCAGAAGTGCACTGATTTGAGTCTGGTTGTTAACAACGGGTTTTTAAGGGGCAAGAAAACTCCTCGTAATTTTCTGTCTGTGGAAATATATGAATAATGGCGGTCTCGTGTTGTAGATTTACAGCTTGATTCAGGGATTTGGCCCCTGAAAAAAGTAAGTAGATAGACTAAGAGCGAGTTACTCATCACTGCTGGCTGGCTGGGTCACACAGGTCAGGCCGCACAGTCAACACCTAACACTTCCTTCTTATCATGTCGCGGTACACTCCGTCTTAAAACGCAATATTCTTCCACACATCCCGTTACTAACCACTTCGTCTGTTGACTAAACAATATCATGATGACTTAGGCCTAGGCCCTATATGTTTTTGACATGAGTGTCCCTCAGCTTCGAGCATACTGTACTCCCACCAGGAGAAAGTCTCAGGGGAATGAGACACAGCGGGGTAATGCTATGAATGAATGTTGATGTCATAAGATGTCATAAGGTCACACACGTGGGTACTCGTATCTCCATTGGGTAACTCTCGTAGCACAGACGATAACACTGATACACACATATTTGTACTATCCTAGTTACAGAATTAGGTCACGGTTAAGTTCCTGGTCTTTTAATCCCTCCGTACAGGAAATAACATATGCAGGAGAGCGCATGTTTTTTAAACTGACGTTATAGCGGTAATATTATCTATCTACTTCGCTTCAATAGATGACGCAATAGTAAGCACATTCTTTTCACGGTTAATCTCCTAGTTGGAGAACAATAGACATTATTTTCAGTCTTCCTCTTTCCTCTTCTCCTTCTATGCACATTTGAGATTTAATTTCTTTCTTATGACGCAACATAAAGCTCGCTCACTAGCCAAACAACCAAGAACAGGGGCCATTAACGCTGATTCGAGCTGTAGATTCTTTATACACTCCAATCTCGTAATCTGATGCGAGATGAGCAACAGTTTCTCTTTCCCTAAACCACTCAATTATTTACACTTTTTTTAATATTTAGCACAAGAAGATTTCTTTTGACATCCGTTTTAATTTAATAAAATAAAGACACTGTAAGGATATTATACAAGGAACCGACCTACCTACCTACCTACGTTACATAGTACGACAATTCGAACAGTAGGCCACACTGTGTAAGGAAAAATACTTGTAATAGGCCTAGCACTCTCCAGAAAAAACGTGCTAATACAATGTAATACAGTATTTCATATATTTCTGTAGAAAAAAAGTGCGAGAAAGACAGATGGATAATCTACCAATCGACGGATAATCGGGATTCTACTGTATTGAACTAGGGTCTTCGGCGTGGAAAGTCTACACACTATTATTCTTCAGGCTAAGAAGCTCTGACATAACGGAGGTGCTAATTCCACCTATTATACAATCAATTAGTTCACTTAGGCCGCTGTTGCTGTGACATGTATGGCATGTGTGAGTTCGAGATAGCAGACCACCACTTAGTGGGTTTGCATAGGCATGTTCACTAAACGCGGCAAAGTTTCATAACAAACTCGAATAAAAAAATCATACTCATCTTTTCCTTCATTCCCTCTGTTCGTACACTTCGCGCCAACTTTTTCTCTTTTTGTGGTTTGGGGAAGGATCTTAACTTTCGCGTAATGTACTCGCACAGCTGAATAAATTTTTGTACGTAGCAACGGTTGCCATCCGGTAAAGCACAGTTTCCTCCATTTGTAGCTACGTAACTTCCTCTTACTTTCCACGATCTTCTCTCTTTTTTTTTACCTCTGCTAAAAACGGTTTTGTATCCTGTTTTGCATTTTGAGCATTGTTATGTATATATCTTCAGGCAGGAAAAGGAGACCAAGATGAAAATAAAGTATGTATATGTATGGGTAAGAATTAAATAAAAATCTTTTTCCGTTCTATACTCGTTTCCTTCTATTCCCGCTTTGAGCCTGGGCCCTCAATGGAAGAGTCGTCTACGTAGTTACAGAACCATTAAGAATCCACGCATACGACAGCAGACCTAAATTCTTTATCGACTTATGGTATTCCTACGAGGTTTTGCAGCTTTGTCATCGTCAGACATGACATTACAACAACTGTGTGCCTTGCATATAAGGAAATCTTTAAGTAAGGTAGAATGGGGTAAAGCAAAGCCTGGGCTATACTTCCTCAATTTTCTTTAAAATATGATAGAAAAACTTTTCCACGTCTGACGGTTACAAGTATGTCACAATAAAACATGACACTTGGCCACTATTCTAACACGAGCAGCTGTATTTTCAATAAAATCCATATACATAGCATTTCTCTATAAGTTGATCATTCTTATTAACTGGAATGTTTACAACAGTTCAAAGTCCTGTTGTATTACTGATTGTACAGAGACATCATTTTATTTTTAATTCAATTTTTATTGTACCTGAGTTTTTTTAAGGGATTAGGTACGGCTTACAGCAGTAAAATTTTTGGAAATATTCAGCATTTTCTTCCTCCATTACTGTATCTTGTACAATAATTAAAATTCGTATGTGTAAAACACTGTCCTTCTGCTATATGAAAAAAAATATTTTTGCGATTTAAAAAAAATATTTACATTTTTTTGTTTTCAAAATTCAGTTCACTGTGCAGTGTTGAAGCGTTTCCCACATAACTCAAAAACTATCCAACATTATGTGATGAATTTTTTTGTGTGTATTTATGCATGTCATATCTACAATATGGTTCAAGATCACTTCTCTACCTTTGATAGATTGTCTGATAAAAAATAATTTCCTTTAAAAAATGGTCAAATATCAGTATTTTCTTCTAACACAAAAAAAAATATTATTTATTAAGAAATATAGTTGAAAGAGCATGATATCTAATAAAATAAAAGAGAGAGAACATGGCAAATTTAACAAGCTTATGAGCTATAAGGGAAACGCTTGAACACAGCACAGCAAACTGTCACTACTTTAACTTTGAAAAAAAAAAATATATATATATATATATATATATATATATATATATATATATATATTAATAATTTTTTTAAATCGTAAAAATATTTATGTCATATAGCAGAAGGACTGTGTTTTACTCATACCAATTTTCATTGTTGTACAAGATAAAATAATGGAGGGAAAAAATGTTTAATATTTCCAAAAATTTTAGACCTACTGCTGTAAGCTTTACTTAACCCCTTAATGTACTTGATTCCCACCCCTTCTACTAGTGAACTTCCACCCAAGGCCGCATATGTAGTCAAAGTCGCCTTACGGTCACAGTATACAGTTTTGAGTGAGTGACCTATAGTACGTTCCAGAAATATGCTCGTATTTTCCAGTGAATAAAGTGCGTTCATTATTGAATCATATTTTCGCACAGGTACTGTATCCATTTGGTTACGTCGCTTTCCTGTTTTCAACATCCATTTCTACTGGCCCCTCTGTAAAGGCTAGTGGCTGAGTTGTCTTAGTTCTTTTCTGAAAACATTTTCTGTCAGGAATTGGATGTATACGTAATATTATACAACTGTTTAAAATAACTTAAATAAAAGAGCCTCGTTAAGTAATTAACTGTCACGTAATTTCCCCCCTTTCTACGATCCTGCGACAAAACACTTGGACGGACAGTAGATAGCATGTCTGAGTAATTTTATCTGTGCGAATCGGGCAGAAGTGAAGTGATTACAATATGTAAGTAAGGTTCTCTGTTAAAGAGTAGCTACAGAATTATTATTTCAAGAGGCACAGAATTATGATCCTCTACGTCGACTGATGGTTTACATTATTTCTTTTGGGGTTACTGTAAAACAGTTGTGTTTGTTACTCCTACAACAATAGAAGAATTAAAGAATTACATTCCAGAAACAATGCATTCAATTTCAGAAGACATGCTTAAAAACATTTTCGATAATATGCACAAAAAAGAAGTGAACCCCGTATAGAAATGAATGGCCATCATTTTCAACAATTTGTTTAAATGTCCAGATTTTGATTATTTTTCAATTTAAATGCACTCTCCATATTATATGCTAATATGCTGTAAACAATATATTATACAATACATAATGAATACGTCCGCCTAGATAGTTCGGTTAGTGAATAAAAATACTTATCGTTAATACTGTACTGTGTTTTGAATAAATAGAAACCAAATGAAAATTATCAAACTGAAAATCGTAATAGATCCTAGTTTACGTAAATGGATGCACTACTTTTCTTCCCTCCTATATCCAGAAAAGTGATTTGTTTATATTTTATACTAATATTATCAAACTTCGGTCGTGGAAGGGCGTAACATAGTGTTTGTGGTTCTCAACCGTTAATCCAGAGGTATAGCCAGGTTAATATTACAAATAAAGTGATGACCCGGTATATTTTATCCTTAGGTCTATACCGTTAGCTGAGATGAATTTGTCTCATATCACAGAAAAAAATAAAAGTGGTGCCATCTCACATTTGTTTCAATGAAACGGGTTACTAATGTCTGATTCCGATAAATGACAGAACTAGTTTCAGTATGGAAATTTTAGATTGGACTTGTGGTTCCACATTTTATTGTACTAGAGTTATTGTGTTGTTTACATTTTTCAGTGAGTTTCTTGTGCAGCAAACTTTCTATTGCAACAGGTGTATGAACTTAATTCAGTAAATTAAAAAAGAATAGTATTCAATCATATGACTTATTTTAATGTAAATTATGAAATTATAAATTTACATTATATTTTTAAATTGTTAAAGTTTTCGCCATTCAATATGGCATCTTCAAACATTGATAATTAGAAATGTCTTGTGAAAAATACATTGCATTAAAATTGTAGTGAAGATTTTTGCGTAATATCAAAGTATAGATTGTTGATGTCAATATTAAAAAAAATTAATAAAAAAATAAAATACGGTGAAACACTTAAGTGTACCAATTAAAATCAAAATTTTAAATATGCATATTTAATCGGAATTAAGTTAAGTAACCATATCATATTACGCTAAAATAAATGTACATGAATAGTGTTAATTAAATGAGTAGGCTATATCACTTGTATTACCATATTAAGAATAATTTAAAAGAAATGCAAAGATTGTGCTTGAATGTGTAATGTACATGAAAAATAGTTATGGATTACTATTTAAATGTGTATAATTATTAAATATGCATACTTTTACAAAAAAACAAAATAAGACTAAATTGCAAGCAATCATATCAAAGTCATTTAATTGAACTACGATGTGACTCCTATGTATGGACGAGAAGTTGTTAAAATATGTTGATTGTGTTATTATATATTACAAATCAATTTAATAAATTTATTCAGGGATCGAACCCGTGCCGCCTGCGCCCGGATAGAAGACCAACGTTCTAGAACTTCAGGCGCAGACGGGCAGGATCCAGAATCTCAAGCAGTTAAATTTTATATCAGCATCAGAGAACACCCTAGTTTATTTTTAACTATTGCACATTATAGATGAAATGAGGGAAGGTGGGGATTGTTTCTAGAATGGCAGAGGAAAACGGAAAGACTCCAAGTAAAACCCTTGAAAATATCTGCCTTATTCACACAAATTCCATCAAGAGTATTCCGAGTATTGAACCACAGTTCCCTCAATGTAAAAACCACAGAAGCTACTGTCTAAGATAGCAGCTACATGATGTCGACTTTACAAGAAGAAATAAGGATGTATTACTTGGTTCCAACAAAGTTTTTCTTTATTAATTTAGCTATGGTCAGAGCTTATTCAGGACAGGTAAGCCAACTGCAAGAAGCACTGTGTAGATTTGTTGCTTTATCCACAGTACGACAGTCCATGAAGTGCCAAGACCGACCAGGCGACAGATTGCTCACATCCACATAATTCATCAGAGGTGAACGAACATCCAACCCATATGAAGGTAATGTTTAGTCAGCACGATGATCCATCCCAGCCGTTATAGATAGCTTATGATTAAAGCCCGGATTTCTAAGCACAATCAAACAGTAAAATAAGAAAGCAAATAAGCACGAAAAATGGTAAAAAATAAGCACCAAAATAAGCAAAAACGAATTCACGGAAACATTAAAATAAGTACAAAAAATGGTGAAAATAAGCACCAAAATAAGCAAAAACAAATAGACGGAATAAGATGATAAATTATTTGTTTCGTAGAACTCTTACCATATTGAAGGCTGTTGCAGTATACAAGGAAGATCATCCTGAGATTTTCCTGTGTGAAGCTCCTGCGTCTGTCAGGGAAGAATGATTTTTACAGAGAAAATGTCCTTTCGACATCGCACGACGTCACAGGCGCATGTGGAAAAAAACACAGTTCTTCGGTGAATTCCTCTTCAATACCTGTTTCTTCACCAGAAAGATTTTTTAGAAACCTGACACAGTGTTTTGTAACCGGAATTTTTCTGTAATGCCTGACTGAGTTTGTCGATCGTAATTTTTGCAACCCCATGTGTTTCTAAAGATAATGTTACCGAAATTTCGTATCAGAGAAAGTGAATGTTCCAAGGAATTATTTCGAGCTTCCAACTGCTTCAAAATTTCGCGAATTTTGGAGAAACGGTTATGGATGTACTGAATCTTTTCTTGGATGCCGTTTTTAGCAAAACATTCGTGGGATGTGGCAATGTTGACTGCATCTTCTGCATTTACGAAATTCAAAACATTTTTCATTTCAGTGAAATTTTCTGAGTAGTATGATACAGCATGTAACAACGTATCCCATCGAGTTACACTGGCTGAGGAGGTGAAGACAAATTTTGAAGGAGTTCACGAAATTTTTAAACCCTAATCGGTGACTTTATGAACACTTTCTCCACGTTGAAAACAAGAAGATCCACGTCTTTATACTGCCTAATCGCAGAAGCTTGGTGGGGAATTCCAAGGTTCTCTCCTCATTATAACTACGCAGTATTATTTCACAACATCCTGGGTCATACTCTAGCATTGCTTTCTTACGCATTCGACTGAAGCTAATTTCTTATTAGCCAATAAAAAAAGGGAATCAGTGATAAATAACGGCTAGGAGTGAAATATGCACTTTTAAAATTACAGTTTTGAGGAAAATATGCTGTTTTAATTAAAAATTGTACAATAAGTATGCAAAAACGTTTTCCTGGGAAATAAGAATTTATAAGCATTAACAAACATAGCTAAAACTGCTTATATAGGTGTGTCTTACGAAGTATAACCTTTCTGCTTACCTATAAAAGTGTGGAAAAGAATATGCGTTTTGTTTAGAAATCCGGGCTTTAGTTATGAAACTCAAGTCCGCTAGAGTTCCCCATGTACATCACGATTCTGAATTGGTACCGGTACCATACACTTATCGAAATTTCATAAGAAAGTTTATTTCAACCGTACCGCTAGTCCAACATGACACCTCGGACTACGCACTGCAGAGCGGGACGTGCAACTTTTGAGGGACACTTTGTATTCAATGCGTAAGAAAGACTCGTTCACTTTGCGACATATGAGGGGTTCACAACCAGAGTGGACCAAGTCCATCTGGAATAGTTCTGAGATATTGAGTTAAAGTTCCTGGGTCACGCTTGGCAACCTTCACCTTCCATCGGAAATGCTGCCCTCTGTGGAGTTACAAATGAGTTATGGACTTTGTTTGTTATGGCAATGAATAAATCTAAGTTTTCTTCATCCGAGATTGTATCAATCCACAAACTGATCACTGATGGTCTTGGTTCACTCTGGTTGTGAGCCCCTCATATATTAGTCAACATTTAACATCTCCCCTTTTAATTCGACTATACAAGGGAACTATAGGCCTATTACAGATATTCATTCCAGGTTGAGCTCGCAGTTAAGACTGGAAGAAGGTAAGTATACACCTCCCTCAACTTTGGGAACTTCATTAAACCAGTATCATAACGATATTAAAATATAAATAACGTAATTTTCCTACGAGCTTACACTAATACTGCTCATAGAGTTTACTTAAGAAAAAATATGAAAACTAATTTACATAGAACTGAGATGGTATTCATATTTTTTCATAGAAGCTTTTGAATGTTGGAGTCAATTTTAGTTTTCTGTCATTCCATTCCACCTAAAAAAAATAACATTAGCAAATAAAGGGGTACGCCTGTTAACACAATTCGTAAACTTTTAGTTTTGTAATGTAAGAACGGGCTTATTTAGAGCAAATAGAATAATGTAGTTCTTTTCATAAACTTACAAGTCGTTCTCGCTAATATAGTGGTGGCTATTAAATCCGAAGTCTGTGGCTTCGTACCCAGCTAACAACTACGATTTTAAGTGCTGCCTTCGGAATGGAAATAAGCTGGGGTTTCCATATCAAATTCCTGGCACGTAAAAGAACTCTGTCCAAGCCTGCCAAAACCAGGTCAGAAAAGAAGCAGGGAGAAGAATGACAACCTCGTTATGACATGGATTCATATGATCCGAATGATAGTACTCTGTGAGGACCACTGACAGGGTACGGAAGAACTGTCCGCTTGTGGTTGGTGATTGCCAAAGGCTGAAGAAGATAACCTCTTAACCATCATCTGACCGTTTACGTTGAGGGTTGTGCTGTGAGTTATTGGAGCAAGTATGTCAAAATAATTTATAAATTTACAGTAGTGGTAGTGGTAGTAGTAGTAATAGTAGTAGCTAGTAGTAATAGTAGTAGTAGTAATAGTAGTAGTGGTGATAGAAATAGTAGTAGTAGTAGTAGTAGTAATAGTAGTAGTGATAGTAATAATAGTAGTAATAGCAATAGTAGTAATAGTAATAGTAGTAGTAATAGTAGTAATAGTAACAGTAGCAGTAGTAGTGATAGTAATAGTAGTAGTAGTAGTAGTAATAGTAGTAATAGTAATAGTAATAGTAGTAATAGTAACAGTAGTAGTAGTGATAGTAATAGTAGTAGTAGTAGTAATAGTAGTAGTAATAGTAGTAGTAATAGTAGTAGCAGTAGTAATAGTAGTAGTAGTAGTAATAGTAATAGTATTAGTAGTAATAGTAGTAGTGATATTAATAGTAAAAGTAGCAGTCATAGTAATAGTAATAGTACTAGTAATAGTAGTAGTAGTATGGTCTAATAATAATAGTGATAACAACAACAACAATAATAACAATAATAATAATATAATTTGGACGCTTTTCCCCACACTACAGGCTAGTAGCTCAGCCTGTGACTTATTATGTAACCTCTTTGTTATGCGATGATTGTTGAAGTCCTTGGGATCGTATTGCTGTAAGTACGTGGTTCATTTCTTGGTGTCATCTTATCGATTCAGCTACATCATCCAGATCTGAGTCCGCGTGAACACCAACGCCCCTCCGTTTCTCTGTTGTTACTCTGCAGTCTCCTCAGATCAATGGTATTTGTTCACAATTCAGGCACTATGTCCTGTTGTATCCTATATTGACCTGAAGATAGATGCAGCATAGATACCGCGATTCACCATGACGCCATCTATTCGAGGGAATTACACTCCCTGGTCTGCCTCTACGCACGACCGGTACGCAAATAATTTCACGTATTGTGCATAAAAGCCTAGAGTATTTGAACCGAAGTACTTAGAAGTGCTACATATTCCCGCCCTATATATACCTCTATAGCATAAATGAAGATGATCTTCGTTCACCTTCTCCAAGCATGAGCGCATATACACACATAAACCCAAATTACACACACGTGATCAAAAACTCATTTTCGTATATTTTCTTTTTCACTTCCATATTAGTATCGAGTTAAGTTAGTCTATTTCTAACCGTAATATAGGCAGAGTTTACAAATAGATTTTACTTTAATATTACTGTTAGTGTTAGAATTGAAACCAGATTTAAACTGAAATTCAGTCAGTGAAGATTCAATCTTAAAAATTAATTAACTTAAAGTTTTCTAACACATTTCTCTATAAGCAAATTGTTTGGCATAACATAAAAAAATTAATTTCGGAAAAAAACATACTTACAATGACTGGTATTCCCTTTACATATGTTATACTAAGTCCATCTTCCTTTGTAAACTCCCATTCCTATACATTACAATATCCACATCACTGCACAACTTCGATCTGTTTTCACAAAACCACCTACTTGTATCAGCATATGTTCCCTTCACACAGGCTGCAACGTTGCTGTTCTGTTGTTTATCACTCCCACTTCTGAAAACCATCTTCGTTTTAATGTCCATGCTATTCTCTCTAAATATGTTGGCACAAGTGCTCAAAGAAACCTTGAAATTATTCCAAAATATCTTCCTGCTAGTGAAATGCTTGTCTATTTTAACAAGAGCGCGAAACGGCTGAGGCGAAATTCGTTTCATTCAACTTACTATCATCAATCGGTTTATTCAACACCTTCCTCCAACATTAGGGCTACATTTTTATACGGTCACGCCATGGGCTTACTACTAGACTTTATTAATAATACGATAATATCAATCTTGTATTCCATTCACTCTTCTTTTGTTGGCAATTTTAATAGAGGCACTTTAAACAAACTTTCAACTTCCGTCACTATTTATCAATACCATTACCACCACTATCCAGGCTGCAAAAAGGTCGCTGATATTTAAGTATTTACCACAATCAGTATTTATTTATAAATATGTAACTTTGATTCTCTAGAAATCAATTCACATTACGAGATGTATTTTGCAGCTTTAAAGGGCATACTTATTGGTTCTTTAACCTTTATCGATCCTATAATGACTGGTACTAATGTAAAGTTTCAAGAAATTCCATTAACGTTAATGGTTCGCTAAACATTTCTTTTAATTTATAAATCTGATTTGAATCCTCTAAAAAGTAAACGCACCTTCAGGGAACTGTAAACAAACTACCAGCTTACGAAAATAAAAAACTAAATCTTGGATTCTCTGTATTTATAGGTCATTTGAGTATATGTAATAAAACAATATATTACAATAATTTATAACGTTGTTAGTTTATTGTTAGTAAAATAACATGTACAAAAATAGTCTTAATTCTTCCCTGAAGGAATAAAAATTCATGCTCAGGGAGTTATCTAAACATACATTTAACACAAATAAAGATAATTATTTCACACAAAGTGGGTCAAGGAAACAAATATAGGATTAAATTAACTTTAAAAAACACAATTTCAATTTTAACAATTTCACTCATACAAATACATACACATATTAAACCAATATATATTCTTTAAAAATTAAATTCCTAACGCTATTTTTTAAATTTCTGATACTAAAATTTTCCAAATTTGGGTATTTTTCAGTTATTTTATTATATAACCTTAGACCAAAAGTAGATACCATGGCTAAAAGCTGTGCTTGTGAAACACATCGGTTCCTCTAGTCGTATAAAGTCGGATCTTTTAGTTCCATGATGATACAATTTGATTTTATTGCGATTTTTATGTATGAAGATTAATAAGGCAATATAATACATTTCTCTAATTTTCAGAACATTAAAATCAGTGAACTAAAGTTGTCATAGATGTATACGGAAATTACGTACTTAAGAAAAAATAGATTAACTTGCTTATTACATTAGTATGCACAATAAAATAACTGTACAACTAGAGTTCCTGAATGCTAAGAGTTGAGACATGTGGTAAATTAGGTCTAATTCTGATTGGTTGTATAAAAAATCATTGCTTACTCTAACCCTGACATATTTAACCATCAAATTAATTCACAAGTTCTTACTCTCCTTGTATTCTCCTTGCTCTCTTTGTATTCCCCTTGTTATTGTTGTATTCCACTTATTCTCGTCATTTTCCCCTTGTTCTCATTTTACTCTCTTTATTTCATATCTCGCAATAGCCGCACTTAGTTCTACGTAAAGATACACAGCATAATAAAACCACAGTCTAGTATATACCTACACTCACGAAGCTCAATACGTAGTAGATATGCATCCATAGATAATTGCTAACCACTAGGATTGCTAATATCACCTCATTACAGACAATGCGAAATAGTACCGGCACAGTCTTTTGTTCCTAGCACCCCACAACTCAAGCTTCGGGACTGCATATACTAGACTGTGTTAAAACCATGTACCCAGCGACATGTGATCGCACTCAAACGTAGTTCTGCGTAAAAATTTACGCAATAGTAAAACTATATATTTATTGAGTTTTTAACATTGTCACGGTATAATAAGACAAAATACTTCATAGTGTGCATTTTTCTAGCAGAATAGGATATCGTGATCTGTCATATGGAAAGATTGAAAGACGAAGTGTAGAAATTTTTATAACGGTTAAATGCTCTTGACATATACGAGTACGGATAAAATAGGGCGATCTCGGCTATTTTCGTGACACAGCTAATTTCGTGATATTTCTTTTTAAATTTACCACGAAATTATACTAGCGGCAAATGTAATTTTGATTGTCTAGTATAAATGGCAGAAAATGTACCATAACATGGATTTTGTTGACTGGCTCTTGCAGTGACGTGAGCGGATTTTTTTGGAAATTACTTGAAGATTTGTGAGATCTACAGTTTTGAATTTGTGAGTGAATACACCATCCGATTTCCTTTGTTAAAAGAAGAGTTCTTTGCTGTATTTTGTGGCCCAATTGTTTTCAGTGGTAAGTACCGATATGTATACTTCTTGGTGAAAAACATATGCCTATCAATGCACCGAATATATAACAGGATCTTGTCTTGGGAGGCTTTTTCTTTGCGTTTTTCTCATTGGAGAAGGCCATTATTTTTTCTCTTTAAATTTTTTCTACGCTATAACAACACTCTAGTGGAAGAAATATCAAATACACGGAACATAAAATATTTGTATGTGTATTCATAGCATCTCTGATATATTGTACATGTCGTGAATATTGCAGATGGCAGATAATCAAATGTGGAAAGAAATACATTATAAATGATATGAAAGAGACAATTGATTGTGTCTTAAACAAATGAAAACTGCTGCAGAGAAAGCTCGTCTCTTTCTTGGCAATTTCGACGAGAACTAGAAGGGACCAAAGCAGCACTCACTAAGAATGACATTTCTATCTTCTCAAGTGAGTTAAAAGAGGTACACAACGAAACAGCAACATCTTTAGAAGCCAAACAAAGACGATCTGTCCTTAAAGAAAGCAAAATGATAAGCCTAATGATTTGTGCTCAGAAAATTTTGAGGACGCCGAATATGGTGAAAGATGAATTCAGTACGTCAGTTGTGATCAGTGATTTCATGAAATTATGTCAAGGCCTTTCAAAATACCGAAATAATTTTAATTGTTTGGGTTGTAGGTATAAATATGACTGAGGAATTTACTGAATATGCCTAAATATTTTGAATTTAAGGACTATCATGAAAATACCCTTGTAGTGTCACTAGGCCTAAATTATACCAAACATTCTAGAGTGCTAAAGTTTTCTAAATACCGGAAGCCCAACAGATGAAAGCAAACACAGCTTAACCAGACTAAATTTAACATACGATGACAGTCTCACTAACTCCCGAGACGGATTTCTTGATTCAAGGATCTAGAATTTCAGAAATGGAGCGAGCTTTCTAAAAAAGGGAAGGGAGTTTCCCTTTTCGCGCAACATCCTGGCACAAACCGGTGGATCACTCATCATGAAGGACTGAGCTGCAGTGAACGGAGGGATGCTTATAAAATGGTCGGTAATGTTGCGGCTTACGCGCTATTCCGGGCAGATCCATGGACAGTAACCGTTGTTGCCACTGCTTCAACGAGATAGAAACCCTCGCCCACGTTCTTGGGTCTTGCCCGAATGGTGAGACATTACGCAATGCCAGGCATCACAAAATCAGGTCCGCAATCGCTCAAGCTCTTCACAACAAGGGATATACCACCTATGAAGAAATCCATGGTCTATCGGAAACAGGAAGCTGTCGGCGGGTTGATATATTAGCTTTAACAACACAACAGGGTATATAATAGATCCTACTATCCGCTTCGAATTGAATACAACTCAACCGGAAGATGTCAACAATGAGAAGAATCAAATTTATGGTCCATCTGTTCCTTATTATTTACATATGCATAAGTTACAAACTATTGAAATTATTGGGTTATTAGTGGGTGCTAGAGGCACGATTACAAAAAATTAGTTAATTTCTGCAAAGACTTCAAACTTGAATCATCTTTGGCCAAGACTGTTTCTTTGTTAGTTCTAAAATATTCAATCTATCTTCTGAGAAATCACATATAGGCCTAAAGTAAATTAATAACACAATAATAATAATAATAATAATAATAATAATAATAATATATCTCATGTATTTACGTATTTTAGGGGAAGTTTGTTTACATATATGTATTTTCTGTTTGTAAATACTGTATAAATTTATTTGAGGTAAAAATGATGATATTATGTAATTTCCTAAAACCTAATAATGTACGTACATTAAACACACTATTTTTTATTTGAACCTTATTTTTGCACTAAAAACTTAGTATCACGAAATTAGCCGAGTCTGTCCTATTGTGACATTACACTAACAACATGATGTTTCCGATCTCGTGGTATTTTAATTGTTATGCATTTTATTTATATTTCATTCGGAAAAGATAGAAGTTTCATTTTTAGATTATATTATATTGTGTATATTTCTCACTAAATCAATACTTTTGACGAAAAATGAAAACCATGAATAATTTTTCAAACAATACTGACAACCATTTCGTTAGGTCTATTAGTAGTATCTAAATTCATCATCATCATCATCATCATCATCATCATGGTTGGATCCTACTTGCAGTCCGTTCCGTCTGCAAAAGTTTAAAGTTGTTTTTACCAGCATTTCTTTGGTATTTCCACTCGTCTGGTTCCTATGGCTTGATTATGAAATATTATTAATAATAATAATAATAATAATAATAATAATAATAATAATAATAATAATAGGTATCAAATGTTTCATAATCTACTTAATTTTAATGCATTTTCCCCACCAAGAAACAGCGGAATTAAGTAGTAACAAATCGCGAATGCAACTTGATACGTTAGTAATGTCACCTGCTGTCTTGTTCAGCAGACATCAATCAGTAATTACACTGATACAGATTATCAATACGATTATTGCTAATTAATAATGTTCTACTACATTGAATGCAGTCAACCGTATAGGAAACAGAGGGGAATACCAAAGGAATTCGATTTAATGGCCTCAAGCTATTTGACTACAAATCTGGAGTAGTTTGTGGACTGCAGCGTGTGTACTGGTGAGCTAGTGTGATCATTTTCACAATAATCCATCACGCTCTGGCTGAGATATTACGCATTTTCTGACGTGTTGCCTCAGAGTGCCAAATCTGGTGTATTACTCCACTCAAGTTCCCAACTGAACAAGTAATTGCCTGATTAAACACCATATACATCAGGTTAATTAGCTGCCAGCCCCAATACAGACAGTGCCGCAATATCATCACACCACATTCTGTATAAATTGAGGGCAGACCATACTCCAGTTAACGGCGATGTAATAAACGACATACTAACTTCGTAACTTGTAGGCCTACTTTTATGAGAGGTGAAAGGAATTTCCAACTTGGAAATGGTATACAGAATTTTGCATTAGAACACACACAATACAAGAAGACAGTTCTCTAAGGTGAGAATAAATTGATGGAATTCTGTAACAAATACAATCTATAACATTAACAGAAGAGAATATTATTGTAGACATTGAAAATATACATATCCTGTAAAAACTATGTGATATGAAAATGCAGATAATGTGTGAAGAGAGTAAAGGTGCTGTTATACATACTGATTCACAAAACGATACTTCTAAGACAGGAGTAGAGAAGATGCTGTAATAAAATTGTACAAAACAATGCCTGTGCTAAAATCATTATGCCAATGAAGTTTTGGCAATAAATACAAAATAAAAAGGACAAGATCAGATTCAAAGCATATTGATTGAATATTTAAGAACTGTAAAATGATACAGGAAAATAAATAATGAATGAGGTCTCAGAAAAGATAAATAATGATAATGATAATAATAATAATAATAATAATAATAATAATAATAATAATAATAAGTAGCAATGGAACAAACGCTTTCGGTATATACTGATATAAATAAGTTTTCCTTAATAAGTTAATATAAGAAAATAATTTATCAAGGACAGCCATGATATTATTTTTATAAAGATAATACGTCAGTATATACTCAAACCGTTTGTTCTATTACTTTATTATTATTACTTACTTATTTACTTACTTACTGTCGTTTAAGGAACCCGGAGGTTCATTTCCGCCCTCACATAAGCCCGCTATTGGTCCCTATCCTGAGCAAGATGAATCCAGTCTCTATCATCATATCCCACCTCCTTCAAATCCATTTTAATATTATCTTCCATCTACGTCTCTGCCTCCCCAAAGGTCTTTTTCCCTCCGGCCTCCCAACTAACACTCTAAATGCATTTCTTGATTCGCCCATATGTGCTACATGCTCTGCCCATCTAAAACGTCTGGATTTAATGTTTCTAATTACGTCAAGTGAAGAATACAATGCTTGCAGTTACTTTATTATTATTATTATTATTATTATTATTATTATTATTATTATTATTACTATTATCATTATCATTAACGTTATTATTATTATTACTCCATATTATTATTTGTCTTTTCTAGGACCTGATTCATTATCTACTTTTCTGTATCATTTTATATGATGATTCAATACTCAAGCTATTAATGTTAACAAGCTGAAAGTGTCTTTATTTATTCAATTATGTGTCTGTCATTTTCAAACTCGTATTTTCTCAATTATTTAAAAAGGCCATGGTTTCTCATGTATTCTGAACAGTGTATATCTAGATCCATCTCTAATATTTAATGGTACTCGTTTAAAAGCGATTCAACATGCAATGTCGTAATATTACAAGGGCAATAAATGTTTAACTACCATAAAACGTACATATAAAGTGTAGTGTATAGATTAAAAGTCTTTATTTTGTGATCATTCTGCATAGTATGTGTTATTGCCCTTCCCTTATCGTTTTAAACTTATTGTGAGTTATTCAATTGTTTAGCTTCGTTACATAACCTATTGGATATCTCTGTTATTGGGCAGTTATTATTAACAGTTGAAATGGGCGCATCGCTGAATCTTACTCTTACATTACGAAGGTTTTTTTTATAAAATCATCTTCCTTAAAGTCGTATTTACGTCAAAAATAATAAAACAGCGATGATTCGTAACCACATGTATACCAATACATTTTTATAATCAAATTCTATAAGTATTTAAAATATTAATTAAATTGTAGACTGCTCAAAGAAACGTTTATACATAGAATAACCTTAAATATTTACGAAATATCGAATAAAACTTTGTCTTTTTCCGAAGAAGATAATCATATCCGTTTCCTCAGAGTTTCTCCAATTGTAAGGTAAAGTTGCCTATTTCCGTGATACCCTTAATCCCTGATACTTTTTAAAATTGAATGTCAGTCAAAGCTTTGCTGTTCGACCATAGCGCCAGACATCTTTCTCTAAAGATTGCATCTTTCGCATATTTTTGAGACATCGGTGAACTGCATATCAAAATACCCAATCCCGTGACATTCAGTGAAAAAAGCGTATCACGGAATTAGGAGTATCACGGAATTAGGCAACTTTACCCTATAGTCATGATAACTTCAAGCCTACTTTTTAAAATTAACTTTCATTAGCTTTCTCATCAGACATAACTTTGCATCTGCAAGTATTGAAGAATGAATAGTCTTATCCTTAAGTATAGTCTATTCTCATTCTGTTGCATGAAAGATTCCATCTTAAAAATGTAGGCCTACTTGTTTGATGTAAATTTGGAATACCTCGAGAGACATTTCTCATCCCTGGCGTGACCCTTTTTCATTTTAAATTGTTATTTTCCCACCTTATTTCAGTAGTTTTGACGGCGCAGATAAGTGGTTGTTCACCGCTGTGGAGTAACGGTTAGCATGCCTGATCGTGAAACGAGCGTGTCCGGGCTGAAATCCTGGTTGCGACAAGTTACCTGGTTGAGTTTTTTCCAAGGTTTTCCCTCGACCCACTAAACAGCATACATTCTGATGGGGGCAGATCAAAAAGTTAATTTTTTTTCTTCCACCATGTTAATAATGTCAAAAGAAGTGCTTATACAAATTTTGGTCAGAAAGTTTGCTTGTAAGAGCAAATGCTGGATAACTTTCGGTGTTGGACCCCATGCTCATCACGATGACATTATCATCTTCATCTCATTCTGACGCTAGATAACCATAGCAGTTGATAAATCGTCGTAAAATAAACACTTAAAAAAAGAAAAAAAACAGTTTATATATATATATATATATATATATATACACATATATATTTCCATTTTTTCACTAGATTTCATAATTTTATTGTCTTATGCGGACCGAACAATAGCTCTCCTCCAAGTTCACAAAAGTCAAATACATATTTTGTCCTTTTGCTACTTGAAATAATCAACTTAAATACGTTATCTACGTAAATATTAATTATTTGGTCCCATAGAATTATCTCTTATGGTTACGAATTAGTCGTTCCTTGTGTAATGACAACTGACTTAATATAAAGAGCGTTCATTTCAGAACTACCCAGTCTAAATAACTATAAAATTTAAATTGAATTTAATTAAACAAAGAACACTTCAATTTAGATATTGAGAGGGAAGTTTAAAACCAGTGTTAACTAATTATTAAGTTTTACCCCCTCACCCTCAGCCACTCTCACTTTGAAATTTCAAAGGACACCCGTATCTTGTGATACTTAAATTTGAAAGAATATTCAATTGTTTGTACATTTCAATCATTTGTTTTCTCATCTTTTGTTTTCTATTGTCGCCTGACAACCTGTATTGTTGTTATTGTCAGTTGATTGTAGGATGAAAACACAGTTTATTTTGTGTAATTTCCTAAATGTAATCAATACGGATGACTTCTGTTCTCTCTTGAAGGGTATATACCATTTTGAAATAATTTAATACACAAACACAACTATTACATGAAATGCTCAATAGTCTCCTTTGTAGCTTTATTCTCTTCAGCTCTAATCAACAATAACAATCCAGGTTGCCAGACGATGACAGAAAACAAAAGATGCGAAAACAAATAAATGAGGTGTATAAACAATTGAATACTCTTTAAAATTTAAGTATTACAAGATAGGGGTGCCTTTTGAAATTTGAAAGTGCGGGTGGCTAGGAGTAAAAGGGTGAAAAGTAATATGCAATTAAGACTGGTTTTAAACTTTCCCCTTAATATCTAAATTGATGTGTTTTTGTTCAATTAAATCCTATTTAAATTATATAGCCTAGTTATTTAGTCTAAGAACATTTGAAATGAACACTCTGTATGTGTGTCAATATGTGTATCTCAAACATGGTGTACGGCTACTAAGGGAAAGTATCAAAGGAGAGAGATTGAATCCGGTGCTGGTGATTGAATCTCGGCGTAACTCAGTGGTTAGAGCGCCTAGTGCGTAGAACTGGAGGTCCCGGTTCGATTCACGGCGCCGAAGCGAATTTTTCGCCATTAACCAATTAAATACATTAATTTATACATGTCATTTCCGGCAATAGAAATAACCGACAGAAACACATAACAATAATTATTAATATCTTTGGATTAATATCTTTGGTAAATTGGAATTCGTTACCTGCTAGCATCAGGGACTGTCGAAGTAAAATTGAATTCAAACGCAAACTTACTAGACACTTGGTCAGTAATTGAGACTCGTTCAGACATGGTTTCTTGTAAATAGTTCTCTTAATCCATCACAAAATATTTCAATATTCGGTAATTTCATCATTATAGAATTTTGTTATTCTAGGTTTAATTTGTAATTCAGTAAATACAAAAATATTCTTTGTTCTTAACTTCTATGATAAAATGTCTAGCTTTCATTAATCAGGTAATCTTTTCGTACTTTAATTTTTATTGTAATTGTAATTGTAAATTTAATATTAATTGTAATTTTATTGTTCATATTATAGTTGTAATCCCCTGGTAGAGGGGCAGAGAAGGCGTGACGGCCTTACCTCTACCAGGTTAAATAAACTACTACTACTGCTGCTGCTGCTGCTGCTGCTGCTACTACTACTACTACAGTAGATCTACTGTTTCATCAAGCGTATTTAATATTTAAACATAAATACAGAATTTTTTTTAGGCAATTCTCCTCAAGAGAAGCATTTCTTACACTTGTTCTCATTAGGTACTCTAAAAAGTGGCATAATACAGAATGGAAATAGTAGAAGAAACTCTGACTGCGTATTTTTATATTGTCTGAAATATTTATTCAGCTCTTTTGTCAGCCTGCGACCGTTTTGTGTTTTATTAGACCGACATCTCTATTGGCTTTTCTAGGAACTTCCTCTCAGTTCATAACTTCCTTTCAGATACTAATGGCGCCCACATTCTCAGGTCTATAAACCGCCTTTGTGAAGAATTGGAGGGCCTCGCACGCAGCTGTAAAGATTCTTTTGACGAGAAGGTCTGTGTTACAAGGAAGATTTAATTCCACATCGCAGCGTACAACAGTTTTTATATCGAAACGGCGACATTCGAGGTGACAATTAAGCACGGGGACTACAAAAGAAATAGAGATGGGAACAAAGAAACACTCAAACCTTCATTCTTGCAACTGTCTCCGGCGTCTCGTTTATTTTTGGCTATCTCTGGAAGGAGCCACGCGCTGTACGCCAAGCAAGCTTCTCCCATCAGCCGGCGTGCAGGTACGCTGAATAATGCATGCCCAGTGTGCAGCTACAGTTCTCACCCTGCGGACCGCGATGTACTCGCTCACACTCTCTCGTGGTTCTCAGACCTGCTTTATACTGGCCGATTGGTCGTACTTTTACACTTAGGTATGGCATGCTTTTATAGTGAACTAGCCGTACCCGTGCGCTCCGCTGCACCCGTTAGAAATAAATATAAAGTAATTACATAATTAAAATAGGACATTTGATCCAGGGAACATTCGTGTTTCATAGAAGGATAAATCGTTTAATATGTTACTTAATTTAAATTGTATTTAAATAATTAAAATGCGATCATTCTGGTCCAGAGACCACTCATTTGGTGCAATGACAATTCATTTAATATGTTTCTTAATTTTTATTACATGTAGGCTATCCATACTTTAATGAAGACTAACACATCATTTAGATTTAACGTCTATACTTTATTTTACTTGCTATATGTTTCCATTGAATTATGATAATAACTTAATTTTAACCCTTGTTTTCTACGTATTCAGTAAATGGCGCTTGGGCCACTATGGTTCTTAACCCTTCAAATAAAACTTAAATAACAAATTATATTAAATTATATAAAAAATGTGTTGATAACGGATGTACACCGATAAGTAAGTTTATAATTTGTTATGGGGGCTCTTGAATCTCAGGAGGAACAAATTTTATTTTACAACAGCGCAACATAATCTGCTTGGCTCATTACTCATTTTTTTTTTGCATTGCATTTAATGCATATGTATTTTATGTATTTTAACACGATTCAATTGAGCATAGTTAAAATTTGGATTATAAAATAATGGAATGCTAAGCTAACATATTATTAGTGCATACTAAATCAATACACTCTTGTGGTTCGTTAATTCTCTGAGATAAACATTATTTTAAAAATACAGGAAACGAATACACAGAATAGCCTATCAAGTTGTTTGTGCATAAGAAGCTATTCTAATCTTACCTGTCTTCAATTCACTCCGAAGTTACTGTAATAACATTATAGCATTATGTCCATATAGAGAAACTACACTTTCCAATGGTGAAATAATAATTAATTACACAAATCGGTTAATTTAGCTTCCGATATTACTTCATACAAACACAGAAACATTCTCTGTAGGCTATGATTCATAGCTTTCGATTGTTGTTGACCAAGGCCCCTTATAGACGAATTCATTTATTTATTTCATTACACCGCCTTAGATGGCAGTTATTTTAATCTTGAAACTCATTTATCTCATTAAATATCAGTCCTATCAAACTTTTTCAAAGGATAAAACTTATCAGAAATGATTTTTAAAGAAATGTTTGTTATGTAACATTTTTCACAAAAATCAATAATAAGCTAGATATTTCGATTTATTTAATTCAGACCCCCTTATAAACCCCCTTTTAAATAAAGTATTTTGAATTCCATATAGCCTAAAATCTAAGTTACAACGAACTTAATTTATATTCCAATTTTCATCGAAATCGGTTCAGTCATTATCGCGTGAAAAGGTAACAAACATACAGACAGACAGACAGACAGGCAGACAGACATACAAACAAAAATTTCAAAAAAGCGATTTTCGGTTTCAGGGTGGTTAATTATATATGTTAGGACCAATTATTTTTGGAAAATCGAAAATTACCAGAAAAATTTCGGCTACAGATTTATTATTAGTATAGATTATGCAACGAGCCTATAATGGTAGTAATTAAGACGCGAGTATGTTTATGAAACGAGCGCAGGCGAGCTTCATAATTTTCATACGAGCGTCTTAATTACCATTATAGTCAAGTTTCATACGACTTTTTATGCTAGACCATATTGATTTTTTCCGGCAATTGGTGAAATGAATTTGCGGGAATGTGCTTTGTGAAAGGCTGGAAGATGACGGTGAATTGATATTAATTTGTTTGTTTTTTTCGACTGAGTTTAATATTGTCTAATCTCGCGCTAGTTTTCTTTCGATTGCATATCCGAGAATAAGCGATACTTGCGCTTTCATATTGCTACAATGGTAGTTTCTGATTGGTGTAACAGCTGAACTTTAATGAATAGGTGTACTTTAATGAGGTCCATTAAAGGGCTGCTACCAGGTGTATAATTACTACATTTCGGCATGGTCGAGCATAAAATAATTTTAGATTGTGGGCTCAATATTCGACATTCAAGTAAGAAAAATGAGAGCGTCTGAAAATAATTTCAATTGAAGGGCTACGAGCCATAGTGGGCTAAGTGTCATTTTCATGAAACTGAGAAAAATTGAGGTAAAGTTAAATACATAACTTAATTCATTGAATGCATATTAATAAATAGGCCTAATTATTAATTGAATATATATATATAATCTGAAAGTTAGAATTTTATAAAATAGTTATATTACCGGTTGTTTTTTATGGTTGTGAAACTTGGACTCTCACTTTGAGAGAGGAACATAGGTTAAGGGTGTTTGAGAATAAGGTGCTTAGGAAAATATTTGGGGCTAGAAGGGATGAAGTTACAGGAGAATGGAGAAACTTAGACAACGCAGAACTGCACGCATTGTATTCTTCACTTGACATAATTAGGAACATTAAATCCAGACGTTTGAGATGGGCAGGACATGCAACACATATGGGCGAATCCACAAATTCATATAGAGTGTTAGTTGGGAGGCCGGAGGGAAAAAGACCTTTGGGGAGGCCGAGACGTAGATGGGAGGATAATATTAAAATGGATTTGAGGGAGATGGGATATGATGATAGAGACTGGATTGATCTTGCTCGGGATAGGCATCTATGGCGGGCTTATGTGAGGGCGGCAATGAACCTCCGGGTTCCTTAAAAGCCAGTATATTTTTTTACACTTATTCCACATTTACAATCTGTCTACAATAGACAATAAGTAAATATTATAAACGAATATGACAAATGAGTGGAGATGTTATCCCATGACAACACTCCAAAAGAAAAATAACAACGTTTTAAATAGCTGTAGTAAAAATGAATGGAAGGTCAAGAGCATTGGTACTTTTAAGACTTCTTATTGTTTGACTATTATCCAGCAAATTTAATGCATGATGATTCGAATGTTGATTTAATCGGTGCAGGTATTTTTTGCTGAACTTAGAGATTTCGTCTTTTACAGTTGAAATGTTTAGATCATGATAAATGACATCATTACGTACATCCCATGGTGCAGTGACAATGGAACGTAAAGTTTTGGCCTGATACCTCTGCAGTATTTCAATGTTTGAGTTGCTAGCAGTTCCCCACAGTTGGATGCCGTATGTCCAGATTGGTTTTAGTATGACTTTATAAACAAGAAATTTAATATCTAAAAGAGGTATTGATGAAATTATATATATATATATATATATATATATATATATATATATATATATATATATATGACAAAAAAGGAAAAACATATATTTTGTCCTAATTATAACGTCATGCAAAGTCTTGGAGATGGCCCACTATGGCACTACATTTATCTTGTCTAAACAAAAATGTGCTAGTGGGCCATCTCCAAAAGCTGTCTCAGTGCCTCCTTTTTCATTTCTAAATTTTGGAAAAACTGCTGCTGCTCATTTAGAGAATAACATAATTTAATTTTCATTGGTTCAGCTGATTCGCACCTGAGCCACTTATTTTTCGTCCGTTAGAACTTGTTACTATCCATAGTGTCTTTGCACACCACAAAATTGCATTTTGCAAAACCTTTGATATTAAGGAAGTTTGACTGTTCCATTTTCTTTACAACAAAGGCTTTTTTTCTCCTACAGTGATGCATTAACACACATAATCGTCTACGATAAAGAGATTTTTGGCGTTGCGTTTAGCTGACTCAATAGTGCTAAAGTCCCTGTCATTAGGGAGGAAAGATGCCCAAATTCTAGAAATTTATGGTCTATTTCTTAAAATGTGAATGATGGACAATGGAGGCTCAAAATGAAGCTATGTACTGGTTTCTATTTTGTCCTCCACACGTTATTTGAATATACTTGTGGTTCGAACCAGTATTTACAGTTTTAAGGTATGACAATAGATATGATTCCACTTCACCTCTTAGCAGTGTTTTCTCTCCAAAAATAGCCTAACATCATGTTTATAGTCATGCACTCCTACGTTTTCTATGCAAATTGAAGAACATCGTTTTGCATACTCAGATATTAGTGTCATCTTAAAAAAAATTAATGTTTACCATAGGTACACGTAGGCTACTTATATAGACATAATAATTTAGACTTGTTTCCTCGTCCAAGAATTCAACTTCTTTTGAAATATAATATTGTGACGGCCACGTGAGATTCGATCTCACGACCGGCGGAGAAAGGGCTAGGTCGACCGTGGTTCGGGCGGGTTGAGCGCGCATCTGCTTCCTGGGGCATGTGCTGTGGCGGAGAGAGGAGAGGAGAGAGAGCGACCGCGGCAGAGAGGGGAGATATCCAGATAATTCGAGAGTGGCATCTTCCGGAAATTTCGAGCAATCGTACTTTCTCGTAACTATGGTGTGGTTATAAATTACGACACGCGAGTGAACTTGAGCAGTTTAGTTAGTTGCAGTGTTGTTGTAGTCGGTGAACAGCAAGTTAGCCAATCTTGTGTAGCAGTGAAGCCAGCTTCGAGACCGGAGTTCGACTTGAGTGTGTCCGCAGCTGTGCGAGCGTCCGAAGTCCTGAGTTCGAGGGCAGTGGACCGCAGTTGGGGGACCTGACTTCGAGGTGCAGTGGACTGTCTCTGAAGGTCTGTGGTTCGAGATACTGTGAACTTGAGTGACTGAGCTAGAAGAACTAGCCAAGGCAAACGAACTGTATACCGAGAACTGACAGTTCTGATTTGTAAATAGTGCTTTGTGAACCTTAGTTAAAATTAACAGTTCATTGTTGTTCTCAATAATCCAAGTAAATTGTCACTGACGTCTGTGGAGTGCAATAACGAATACTGTGTTACTGTGTGGAGTGGAAATCCCATTGTTGACGGGAGTAGAATTGAATTGTAGAAAGTGAAGAGTTATTGTTGTAAGAATAAAACTACATCATTGTTTTGAATTTTAAAGTTACAATATTCTAAACTGAACGAAAATTAATTTATTAAACAATTTCTTTTTTCATTTCATTATAAATTAATTCATAGCCTACTCTAACGAAGTTAAGTGAAATTGTACAGTACACCGCTAAATTAATGAAATTTTAATAGCTCAGAAATAAGGTATTCATATTAAAAGATACAATTATTTAGATAGGTACCTTGTTTATGAATATACTGCAAATATAATTTTTGAAGTTATGGTGCGTACTTTTGACTTAATATAATATACGCATGAATGCTGTTCATGACTACCTTCTACATCAGCAGATCCTCTGTGCCTCTTTATATTCATTATATGAACCTCTCCTGCAAGATCTGCATTTGTTGGTCAAAACTACTTATTGACGAGAATGTATCATGCACATGTGCTCGATTATTTTCATTATCCAAGCGTTCGACACAATATAATGCACATTTGCAGTCTTTGTCAGCGTACATTTTCGCGGACACAGGATTTCCACTTGCATTTACATACTCTTGGCCACTATTTATTTTCCTTTTTCGTATATTCTTCTCCCACTCTACACAGTTTTCCACACACTTCCTAGATTTCATCTTAGTCGAGTTATTTTCTTCCACTTTGCCACGTTCTACATCAAGTCATGTGGCAAAAAGCAGCAACTTTCATTAGACGTTGGATATGGCCCACTCTACTTCTCCTGACATTTGTTTGAGAGAGTATTTTCGTTGCTTTAATTATTTCATAACGTGAGGGATTTGAACTAAATGACGCTATCTGTTGAGTACGTGAGTCAGCAGGCAATCAAAAGACGAGATAAGCTTCAAAACTCTGAAAATGGATTTGGCCCACCATGGCTCTCGGCCCTTCAATTCATGAACTATCTGCTGAGGCTTAATACAGGGTGTCCTCAGGAACCCTTTATAACTTCAGATGTAAATAACGAATTATTGGAACACGATATCTGCATGCGATTTTCAGCGTGTTAATCAGAAACAGTCTAAGTTTTTATGAGGATTTTGTTGAATTGTTGAAATGAATTTTTTGGTTGCAGGTGTGAATTTAAATAAAAGCTGAAATCTGACAATGGAATAGATGACACAATGTGTATCCTGGTTAATAGAGACACGATCAGATACATGAGTGCAAAATTACATCCGGATCCAATATGGAAGATAATCGCCATCACGGCCAACAATCCAGGAATGGCACCGAAATTTATAGAGATTGGAAGTGTGCTGCGTTAAGAGGGCAGTAGACGGAAAAGCACAAGTGTGGAGGACATTGGACGTATGCAAGGTGTATTTTTCCTCGAAGGAATCCTTCCTTGGCGTTAATTCTAGCAGCATTAGAGTTGCATCACTCCAAACCTGAAAGGATCGTCTACTTTATTGGGTCCGTTTTGATTTCAGAGAGATACGTCGAACAAACACTGTACAAAGATGACAGAAGATATAAATGAAGACAACTCGGTATCCAGAGTGCAATTTTTTAGCCACACCACTGCTTACAAGCATGTCGCGTGCCGGAAATGAACATTGCTTCGCGAGCAAAACATGGAACATAATACTTTATAGAAATGAGAGCAAATTTTTCTTTTTATTAACGTATGCAAACCAACAATTCTCACCCATTTCGTGTTAAATGCTGGAATTTTCTGTAATTACATCCAGGCGTAACTATTATTTTCTTATGAAGTTCTAATTTACAAGGAGTTTCTGGAGGTTTAAGAAGAAATGTCTTTCTTAATAATGTTTTTAATTTCTTCGCAAGTGTACTCACATGCTTTGTTTTTTAAATTTCCTCACTGATATGTGGACCTAACTCGAATAGGAATTAAGTTGAAATAAAATAATTATCACACACTATAGTTCCGCCGCTCTTATTTCCGGCAGACATTCACGTTACAGGTCGGCTACATTTAAACGTGTGCGTCTTGTCATTTGCTGCTGATGACGTTATGCACTTCCTAAGGCTCGATAAATATTTAATATAATCGTCCGCCATTTTTGTTCTTTCGTTGCGTTCGCAGAGAGCACACGAGGACGTTATTTGCCGCTCAATTATTTGCTGCATTACAGTGCGTTTGATTTATTATCATAGAAGCTACGACATGATAATGTTTAACAGTGCAGCAATAGATTCCTTGTCTTGTAGTTCGATAACGAAAGAACAAAAATGGCGAACGATACTAGTTACCTAGACATTTTAGAGCCTTCACTTCCTAAGGTGTAAGCAAAGAGAAGTTACGCCGGAAATAACAGCGACGCGACAATAATTAATTCATTAATCCACCACAAGAATTATAACATTCGCGTTTTCAATCCATGAAAGTTGTGCGACGATTGTTATGTACGTAACGTCTAAGACGTTAAGTTTTAATGCTGTGTGGAAGCCAGTGTCGTTAGTTCGAATCCCGCCTAAGCCATTCTTTTATTGGGTTATTTTACTACGATGTATCAACATCTAGGTTATTTAGCGTCTGAATGAAATGAAGGTGATAATGCCGGTGAAATGAGTCCGGGGTCCAGCACCGAAAGTTACCCAGCATTTGCTCGTATTGGGTTGAGGGAAAACCTCGGAAAAAACCTCAACCAGGTAACTTGCTCGGACCGCGATTCGAACCCGGGGCACCTGGTTTCGCGACCAGACGCGCTGACCGTTACTCCACAGGTGTGAACACCTAAGACATGGACTCCGTCTTTTTTCAAAGAGCTGTCCTATATTGTGTTGCATAGACCCGGTGTCATATAATGTATCCGTCTATTGTGTTAGTGAAATGAAAATTAAATATCGAAGAGGACAGATCCCTCCAAATTAACATAATGTTCCATAAATCATCTTTATCCGTGATTTAAACCGGAGAGATATGTTCCAGTTTAAGCAATTCCATCTATATACGGTCTCAGAATGTCTTTTTCCTTTCAAAATATAACCTTATAAAATAAATTTCCTCTCCTTTGAATGTAAAATTCGGCTTAAATACCTTATCACAAGCTCCACACGTAATCTGGAATTGTAAGGATAAAAACAAAGAATAAAATAATATCTTTAAACATTCTGTTTTATCCTCCACCCATTAATCTCACAACGAGACTGGATAAACTGGAATGACGTCATCCCAGCATAATGTACAATGATCATTGAATAAATAAAAGCGTGTACTGTGGTAGCAAGATAGCAGGAACATGGAAGCACGTTACACTGAAGAAAGATAATATAAACAAGGCAATTAAAATTTTATACCGCATAACTTTTAAAAATATGCTAATTTAATCGTGCGAACAGTTACAAAGGCGTAGGAATTCCACGCCACCACGGATTTGGAGACGAATGCATGTACAGACATAACGCAAAAAACATCTGCATGAAAGCTTCAATACAGTAAAACTCTTGTTTAATCCAATTGTTTCATAGGAACGTTGTAAACAGAATTTACAGAGGCATAATCATTGCACCATGGGGTACATACTGCATATAGGTACATTTTAGCTCAACTAAACTTTCAGTTTCTAGCAGTGACTCTAGCTAACCTCAAAGGTTAACATCGCATTAGTTTTAAATTTAGAATAATAATGCACATGGGAGCATAGAGGGTTGAGGGTTGGAAGCAAGACCTTTCCATTACAAGCAAAGAGCTTGGTAGTGAGATATATACCATTATGAACTTTCTGTATGTATTTCCAAATTTGAAAGATGAGATTAGATTAATTAGGAAAACATAAGACTCTCGTCACAATGCCAGGACATTCTTAAATATGAAGTGGACTCTTATAGCCGTATCCATCATTATATCACTGAATTAACAATTTATCAGATTACAGTTGCTCCGTTTCTTCGTAGTCTCCTATCGATTTTCATTATGCTACAGCAACTACAGTCTATTGCTACTGTAGTAGATCACCAATGTTTAGTGTGTTTAATGTTCATATTTCACTTAATTTTCTGACGTAGAACTAAATCTTTCTCCTCACTAAGTATGAGAGTTGTAGCTTGAGAATTGACTGTCACATAAAAATGCAACTCCCATTGTTCTCCTCGTATTTCCCTTGTTATTCTTGCATTACCCTGATCTTTTTGTATTCCCCTAGTTCTCTGTATCCTCCTTGCTCTCTTCCTTGCTCCATTTCTCTTCCTCTCGTTCTCCTTATATTCATCTCGTCTACTTGTATTCCTCTCATTCCCCTTGTCTTTCCCGTATTCCTCTTGAATACTCCGCGTTCCCTTTATATCCTCTTTGTTCATCTTCTATTCCCCTCGTTTCCCTTGTTATCCTTGTATTTCTCTTGTTCTCCTTGTATACCCATTGTTCTCCTTGTAATTTCCTTGTACTCCTTGAATTCCCCTTGTTCTCCCCTTATTCCCCTTGTTTTGTCCGCTTTTCGTCAACTCTTCTACGTAAAGATATGCAGCATAGTAAAGCTATGCAGCTGTCGGTTTTTTGGCATGTCTGGAGGGGATGGACGGAAATTCGTTGAAAGTGAGAACATTTTTGAACATTTGTGCGCACAACTCCCTACAGAATAACGGAGGCTCATAAGATCTCCTCTGATGTGTTTTCAGTCCCAGATATATCAAAAAGATGACTCGGACAGTTTTATAACGAAATCAGAAATCACAACCGGTCTCTTCGATTAGTGATGTGATAATCCAGCGAGTTTACCAATAGGGTGTTTGGTGAACAACAAGGGAACTATCCGCATTCTAGCGGGTTTTGCCAACTGGGTACATTTTCGTTTCCAAACTACAGCGGATCGAGTAGTTTCTTCTGGTAGCTACATCTATTACATCACATGGATGCATAAGCAGGATAGAATTGCAAGCAGGTACGAATGGGATCATTAAATAACAATCAAACAAAATATTATAAATATGCCCCTGTAACGTCATATGACGTAGAAATAACATTCTCTTAGTTCAAGCAAATTTTATGCGATGTTCGTAAAAGATTTGCATTTCATAACCTCAGAATATATATTTTCGTTCACTGCAACGGGATAGGTTTTCATAAACGAATTATTTTTATATATTGTGTAAAATGAAAATATTGATAATTGTATATTCATTTTTGTTATTATTATCATTATCATTATCATTATCATTATCATTATTATTATTATGGTATCTCTGTAACGTCATGTGACGTAGGAAGAACATTATCTTAGCTTAAACAAATTTTAGTGACAGTTATAGTAAAAGATAAGAATAGTCTATTATAATCTCAGAATATATGTTTTTGTTCACCGTAACGGAGTTGATTGCGTTAAATGAATTAATTATATATTTATATTATATATAGAGTATTTACAGTTAATGTGTATCATGTTTACTATTATGTTCTATAATATATATTGCATAAACTAGTTCAGTAGTATTATCGACATAATTATATTTTCTGTCATATGTAGCACTAATATTTTGTACAGAGCTAGTTTCGTAGTGTTAGTGCGTTTATGTGATTAAAAAGCAGCTGCACAGACCATTTCAATTTAGTAGCAATCCCACTTACAGTTGTCATGCTCCATTATTACTGTGTACCGAAGTAGGATATACCTTTCGCAGCGTCCTGATGTAAGCATTTAGGATCAGAATTTGAACCTTAAAACTCCCGGATATACTAACCGATAACTTTCCTAACTTGTTTGGGAACGAAAATGCGCTGCCTGGTGATAATTCATTATTATTATTATTATTATTATTATTATTATTATTATTATTATTATTATACCATATAGGCATAGGCTATTATTATTATTATTATTATTATTATTATTATTATTATTATTATAAATTATTTTACATATCTCGGATACACATTATCTTTCTTCGATGATGAAATAGACATTTCACAGAAAATTTCTAAATACACCAAAACAATGGGAATAATTAACACCATTATGAAACCTTCCCTAGTACAAAGGCATACTAGAATTTGCCTTTACAAGACTTTGGCGAGACCTGTGCTTTGTTACGGCAGTGAGGCATGGACATTGAGGGAGAAAAACGAAAGCAGAATAACGGCTAATGAAATGAAATTTATTAGATATACAGCGGGATATACGAAATGGAATCACAGACGCAATGAAGATGTAATGGAAGAATTACAACTAGAACCTGTAATTAATTACGTAAAACATTAACAGAACAACTGGATAAATCATCTACATCGCATACATAGAGATAGAATCCCAAAAGTCATGCTCCACTATCGTCCAAATGGGAAGACATCTCTCGGTCGTCCAAAGAAGCGCTAGATTGAAAATTCAACTGTGAGATCGTAACAGGCCACTTGGCCTAATACTTGAAGGGAAGAAGAAGAAGAAGAAGATGATGAAGATGATGATGATGATGATTATTATTATTAGACAGACAGACAGACAGACAGACAGATAGATAGATAGATTTATTGATATTAGTTTACACAAGTACAAACTTAATAATTAAAAAAATGATCTATATACAAAATTAGTTACACATAATACATAAATAAATATACATTTCCTAAACTAATTAATTTATCGCAAACCTCAAAAATTAATTGATTCAAACTTGCACTTACGTCTGGTTTTAGTGCATGTTTAAACCAAAAGTGATAACCATTAAAACTTTAAAAATTATTTATCTGCTCCTTTTCACAATTTACTACCATAAACATTTTAAATAAGTTTTTTAACATCTAAATTTATTCTATAACTTTCATATTTATAAGTAATTAATTAACTAGCGGACTTACTCGTGTTAATTATGTAAGTATGTGCGGCTTACATAATTAACACGAGTAAGTCCGTTAGTTAATCAATTACTTATATTCAAGTGTTAAAAGTAGTGTACGTAAGATTCAAAATGGGTTCATATTATAGGTTCACTTATGTACAGTATGTTAACTAATTATTCCGTGTCATCATACCGCATCCAGCATAGCAGTTGTTGACATACAGCCAGCACACTACAATAGCTGAATATTATTATTATTAGCGTGTAGTTCTAAAATTTATCACATACCAAGTAAGTTCTATGATGATATGTTCTGTAGTCATTTTACATTTTGTATAAGTAGGTAGGCCTATTATTGTACTGTATTGTACAATCTTGAACATTTTTCACAAAGTCTCAAGATACTTCGACCCGTATGGCTGCTGGTTTTTAAGTATAAGAAATTCGCTCAACTTTATTGCGGTCGTTCGCGCAGGCCTCGCCGTTTAATTTCAGAGCGCGGCTGTGTGCGGGCTTCCTTATGGCTCATCTCGCCGCCCGCGCCGCGGTTGAGTGTCCACTAAAGATGTCAGCTCAGTCTCTATCGCGCGAATAAAGCCGGTGATCAGGTGACGGCGAGGCTCCTGCGAACCTCAGGAACTCCATTACTCGGTCTAGCTCCTTGGTCAGCCATCAGACGGTGTATGAGGCAGATAATGCTATTTATGTGTCGTCAACGAGCTGCATTATCAGCATCTCACGCATTAAAGCAGACTTAGGAACCGTTAGTTCCGAATACCACTCAGCCGAGCGTGTACTCACACTCTAATAGCGTCAAAGACTTTCCGATGCCAAAACTCTGCCTGATGGTTCCATGTTTCGAGAAGATGGCCTACAATTTAGGGCATTAACCGAACATCCTCATGTGCGAGCTTTTCCATGAAAGAAAGGGGCATATCCATACTGTATTCCTCAATTTAGGAGCAGACTTTAGAATTGATATCAAATTTATGCATTGTGTATTATTAAAGGGTTTAGTTTATTTATTCATAAAAATAACTTACAGACGTGTGCAAATTATTAGACTCAGCACTACATTTTTTAAATTTCATAATTATTATGAATTACAGGCCACAAAATAATTCTGTAGGACTCTATGTGGCAGTATCAGTACAAAAAAGTCCTAGAAACCAGAATTTTTCCACAAATGAGGGACTGGTTCCCTGATGGTGAATGTGTCTTCGTGCAGGATGGAGCACCATGTCACAAAGCCAGATTAATAACTAATTTTCTGCCTGAAAATAATTTAGACGTCCTTCCCTGGCCAGGTAACAGCCCAGACGTAAATCCACTTGAAAATCTTTCATCTGCCGTAAAGAGAAAACTAAAAAACGAAGATTACCACCTCATAGAAGCACTTATCCAAATATGGCACAGGGATGAAGACATCAAGAAACAATGTGAAAATCTCATGAACAGCATGCCAAACCTCATAAAATAGATGGTAAAGAACAAAGGGTTTCATACTAAATATTAATTGTTGCAAACAGTGTGTAATAAATGTGCTCTGTAGAATAAATGTTACTTGAATCATATATATTATCGTTTGAGTCTAATAATTTGCACACGTCTGTAGTCAACAGTGTACAAAGATCTAGTATTCATCAAGTCAGACGAATGTTTGGTTTCCGAGACAGCATATGAGGGAACGAACACATTTCGATGAAAGTTTAGTTTCACAAACTAATTTCACATGACCTCCATTAGTTCTGTCAATAAATTCCTACGAAGGTATACGGGACAATTTCAAGTCACACAGAGTTTGTGTGAACTCGATGTGGGTTTCTGGGGTCATGTCAGCCCACTCGAGTGGATAAAAAGAGAAAAATTGAGGCGGTTTTGGATGAAGTTCCTAGGTAGCTCAGTCGGTAAAGTGTTGGTGCGCTAAGCCAAAGGTACCGGGATCTATATCTAGCCCCGGAACAATTTTTTTCCTTGAATTTATTCATAGTCAACTTGTTTTTAATGGGTTTTTATGAAACTCTATGCATTGTATTAGCATTGTAGTTCAATTCTAATAGTGCTTATACATTTTCTGAGCTATCAATGTGTTCATTTTTTAATTTATAAATAATCAATTTTTGTATTTGTAAGTTTTGAGATCTGAATCCAAAATTGGAGAAATGAGTTGGCCTAAATAGTGTCATTAAAAACAGATTCTTTCGAACATCCTTTACAAATTAAAAGCATAGTTTTTGAAAACATGTACAATTTTTTTTTTCACTTCCTGTAACTTTTGTATCTACAATTACTTCACCAAATTAATATTTCCATGCTTCTTTATTTACATATTATTTATTTAATACAGATTTTATGCAACGGAAGGTCGTCTTGCCGTTCTCAATCGCTAAACTATACAGTCTTGAAATTTTTCCATGTCCAGAACTCAGTCCCTCATAAACTATTTTATCCCTTTGTTAGAAAATTGCCGTAGATTCTCTCTCTTACGTCGCGTCGTCCCGATACAGTTCAATGGTGCGTATCATTCAGTAATTTTCTCCTGTCTATGCAAAGAACATGGCCAAATACTTTACAACCTCATCTACGACCCAATCCGCCATATTCTCTTCCACACCTGCTCTTTTTTGTTTCGTTCTCATTTCGAATTCTATTGATTGTATAAATAAACTCAATGTCTTTGTTAAAGGCGTTCCATTTCTACCGACCACAGTTGTTTTGTATTCGTGGTTTTAGTACCGTGTCATAGTTGCAGAGCAATTCAATCTTTCCAACATACTTATTTTAGACAGCCATTTTTAAAAGGACATTAGTATAGTAGTATTAGTATGGTTTTTTATTAGTTTGATCTCTGTCACTTATTCAGATTGCCTTGTATAAATGTGATGTCATTATTTTTCTTGTTATTTCTTAAATAAATAAGTTAGAGGTCATCAATACATGTCATGATATGGCTATTTCATTCTCGCACATCCATATTATATAAAGTAGCAAATGTATATGCCATCAATTTTATTGAGGGAATGAGGTTATGTCGGTAGTTTTTTTTATGGGTTTTGGCTTAAAAACTTATTCAATATTAAATTCTTTGTCAATTTAATGCTTAGTGTGTAAATATCAAAACAATACTATTTGTTGTATTCTAAATTTTGTAAAACATATTATCTGTTTTCCAGGAAGAGACTGAAGTTTGATGTGACAAGTTTACTATATTCTAATTTTGTCACGTGTAGGCTAGATATTAGTTCACAGAGGATGTTTAAAATTGCCTCTATTTTGTGCCAAACAATGCATGAGTATGTCTTGGAAATTATTAAATATTTTCAGCAACACTCTTTGGTTGACCTGTTGTATCTCATCCCCAATTCTTAGTTTTAACTCTTCAGTCTCGTGGTCGGTCCTGGTGAAACCTCTAGTTCAAATAGTCCCACAAGAAAAATTTTACTTTAATGGCATTACAAGACAAGTATAAGAAGGTTGTCCGGTATCAATTATTTTGTTTAATATGATATATATTTCGTCACAACATTTCTTATATGTAATGGTGGACCTCACATTTTCACGTATATGGTGCTACCTTTAACAATCATTAACAATCTTTGCAGTACACTTTATTAAAACTACCCTATTCCCAACTAGGTACCTCCCGTCTTACTGCTCAGTACAACGTCTATTTAATACTTACCCCATCTTCATTTTGATATTCATTATTTATTTACATTTGACTTATACCTTACTCTTTAGGCTTATATCAGTTCACTTCTATAGTCTAGAGCAGTGGTCGTCAGCACTCGCTGAAATGGGCAAAGGGTAAGCGGAGCAACGTGTTGTGCCCTGTCGTGCAGCAAGAAGAGGTAAAGAGTGTACCCGCCAGCAGCTACGAATACACCATAGTGCAGTGTCCTCTCCGTGGGTAAGAGACGCTAGCCCGAGGGTGCAGTGAGCTGATGACCGCTGGTCTAGAGTCTAGACGCAGCAGGGAGAGTATGGAGAAATTAGTAGAATGGGATCAATGTCAATGAGGAAAATATAGACGATTAAATCTCAATAGTTAAAAGTGAAAATGAGCTTGAAATGTGCGTCTTTACCCTAAAGAATATTTTAACCAAAGAATTTAACTGAAGATTTCTAAAAAGAAAGCTCAAGTAATGGCTGTTCGTCGAGAAATACCTGGCTGGATAAAAATAATCTTAGGTAGGCCTACAACTATAGAACAAGTTTCCCAGTTACATATATCATACCAGCGAGAATACGACATTAAGAACAAATTTAACATATTCAATTAATTACCAGGAAAATTGAACAGGTTATTACAGGCAAAGCAAGACTACACTCTATCACTAAACTGTACCAATCAATGTCTTACTGTCACATAGGCCTACGGTTCTAAAGCGTGGACACTGTCTTTAGACTCAAGTAAAAAATACAATCTATCGCAATGAGATTTCTTACATCGTTAACGATGTACAAAACTAATGACATAGAAAACCAAATAGCAATAGAAAGACTGGACGAAACCATAGACAGCTTTACAAACAGACGTCATGAACATTTCTAAAGACTGTCCAGTAAAGAATCCCGAAGATAATTTTTATTTAAGTGTCGGAGGGTCGATGGAAAGTTGGTGAAATCAGGTTTCTGAAGCAAGGACGGACACAGTAGTCCAAGCAGTGAATGAGAAGTTCCATCTTTGTTTCTTTTCCTATAGTATATCTACGACATGTAGCAACTTTGTTCTTCTTTCTGGAGTTTACACACAGAATGACGCTGATAGGCTTTTTCATTCGATTGAAATAGCGATTAGAATTTTTTATGGTTAAAAATCCGACACACTCACCCGGAATCAAACCCAAATTCAGAGACAATTGAGGACAAGAAACAAAAGTTTAAATTTGACAAGCTAATGCTCACAATTATATATTTTAGAAAGTTGAAACATGTACGTTAATGAAGAAAAACAAATAGCGAATATGGAGTTTAAGGATAACGTTTCCAATGAATAAAGCACTGAATAATAAGAGATAAGCTTTTAGTGACATACAGTAAGTTTAAAAAAGTGTTGCATATTTTTACAGGAGGTAGCTTTGGTCGAAACTAGAAAAAAAGTTCTACAAAACTTGTGTTTTCGTCCCTGTATAAGCAACTGATAACAGAAAATAAGAAAATATGTAGGAGTAAACGTAAGTTATGCGTTTGCGTATGATTGTTCAGGATGTCACCACAGTCTACTATATACAGTCACGAAGCTTGAGTTTTGAGGTTGCTAGAAACAATAGACTGTGACGGTACTATTTTGCATTGCCTGTAATGAGGCGATATTAGCGATCCTAGTGGCGAGCAACTATCTAATGTTTGCATATTTATTACGTATTGAGCTTCGCGACTGTATATACTAGACTGTGATGTCACTTCAGTATAAATGCGGAAGTTACTGTATAATTTATGTTTAACAGGGTGCAACGCTTGACATATTGCCCTAAGTTGTGTCAATATCTTACAGTCAACGATATAAATTACTTATTTGGAACATAAATTATTCCCAACCGCTCAGGTCCACCAATTACCTTGGGTGGTTTAATGATCAGTATGTCATTTTTCTGAAACATGATTCTAACAAAGGAAAATTTTTCGAGCTTCTCTAAAAGATAATGCTTTAGAAATTGCTCTTGATCCGCATTACGCATTTTGACCGTCGAAATTTCAATATAAGTTACAGATTTTCTTTTGTTTTTTCCCCCCAAATATATTCAAGCTTATGGGTGACAAAAATGTGTTTAAAGTTAATATTTGTTTAAAATATGATTGTTGATCAATTTGAGAGACTTAATGTACGCGATGTAAAAAGTATTTGTGGACCTAGAAAAGGAGTTTGACAGAGTGGATTGGTATAAACTGATGGGGATCCTACAGAAAATTGGCGTGGATTGGAAAGAGAAGAGGCTGTTCAGTAACCTTTAATATATAAAACAACGAGTGAAAGTCAGGATTGGAGAAGAAATTTCAGAAGGAAGAGAGACAGGGAGAGGAGTACGAAAGGATACTCTTTATCATATACCCTGGTCTACATCTACTTAGAGGATTTAGTGAAGAACTGTTTTGAGAATATGGGAGGAGTGATAGTAGGAGGAAGAAGAATAAAGTGTATAAGATTTGTTGATATGGCGTTGTTAGCAGAAGAGGAGATGATACTAAGGGATATGCTACTGGAGCTAAGTGACAGGTGTGAGCAATATGGAATGAAGATAAATGCCAACAAGACAAAGAACATGGCCATAGGAAGAAAAGTAAAGAAGTTAAACTTACGAATTCTAAATGAGGCAGTACAGCAAGTAGATAGCTTCAATAGTACTTGAGGTGTACAACTATAAGCAGTAACATGGGCTGCAGCCAGGAAGTCAAAAAGAGGATAGGAATGGCAAATGAAGCTCTTAATAGAAAAAGGATCATCTTTTGTGGACCTCTGAAAAAAGAACTAAGGTAGAAACTAGTAAAGTGCTTTGTGTGGAGTATGGCATTTTATGGGACAGAAACATGGACATTACGACGAAATGAAGAGAAACGAATAGACGCATTTGAAATGTGGAGAAGAATGGAGCGTGTGAAGTGGACAGAGAGAATAAGAGATGAAGTTGTGTTGGAAAGAGTGGGTGAAGAAAGAATGATGGTCAAACTGATCAGAAAGAGAAAAAAGGAAATGGTTGGGTCACTTGCTGAGAAGAAACTGCCTATTGAAGGATGCACTGGAAGGAATGGTGAACAGGAGATGAGTTCGGGGCAGAAGAAAATTTCAGATGATAGGCGACATTAAGATATGAGGAAACAAAGAGGAAGGCAGAAAATAGGAAAGACTGGAGAATGCTGGGTTTGCAGTGAAAGACCTGCCCTTGGGCAGAACACTATGGATAAATGAATGCACACAACTTGTAATGAAATAAAAATAGTTAAAAAGGTTTCTCCAACTGTAAGGAGAATGTCTGGTAATCTATGGTGAATCCTCGGCCTCATCTCGCCAAATACCATTAAATTTGCTCCAAAAAAGAATTATCAAAATTTTTCTATATAAACCTTTTCATTACCCAACAAAATTAATTTTTCAGGAATTCGGTGTATCAAATCTAGAACAAATTTATAAACAAACTTTGCTGATTTACTTCCATAAAAACCACAATAAATTTAAATTTGATCCTCACGAATACCATACGAGACAAAACTACAGTTTCTTTGTAAATACTCCCAAATGCCACACAACTGCTGGATTAAAACACACCAGAAATTTTGGACCCAAAATATATAATGAATTAATTAGAGCTTACCCTGAGCTAAGTACACTTAACACACATAGATTTAAGAAACAAATCAGATTAATTATTTAATTGTTTAAGCTAATTGAGTTAAAAATTGATACTCTAATATTCACGTACTTTTGTATTTTCTATTTGTATATAAGTAGACCCTATTATTACATGCTGTATTATTTTACCATTTATTAATGTTACTGTGCCAATGAACTCCCTTAATTTTGTGATATATTTTGTATAACTGATCTGAACTGCGCCCGAGCACGAGCTTCTGCTATTTCGGGCTGCAATGCCTAATGTAGCTCAAGTGTAAAGTATTAAATAAATAAATAAAAAACAAATAAATTATCATCAATTCCACGGGTGCTAATTAACCTAGTGGTTGATGCAACGTCGTTAGATAAGAGTGAAAATAGTAGAATCGTAAAATCATAATGTCCCTGCTTCCCACAGTTTTATAGAAAACTGTTTCTTTAAAATGGTGGAAGTAGAGCATACTAGAGTGTCTTAAGACAGGTTTTACTGTAATAAATAGAGGAGAATAAAGTATACAACAAAGGAAAGCACTGAAACACGGAGAACATTTCGTGCAGTAACGTGAAGTTGTGGTGTTCACCTGCACCATTCAGGCTCGCCCACTTCCATACAGAGTAGAGATGAAAGTCGGTTCTTGTGTAGTGGACGGGCTGGGAGGGTTTTTGCTGCTTTATCTTGCTTGTCGTAACAATGGTTGCCGGCGCAGCGAGCTGTTCTTCGTTGTCATGGAAACGTCGTTGCGTTGCTATGGAAAGTTGTTCCGATATAAGAACAGCTTTCATCTATTGATACGAGAGAGATATGAAAGGAAACTCTGCAGCAATCCATCTTCTCCAGACGAGGAATGGATTGTTGCACCGGACTCTGTCGTGTTGTGTATAGTTTTACATGCATATTTATTGGGGCTTAGTTCTACACGAGTTGCTTACTCCACAGGCTTCATCCGTGGCTAAGAAGGGCTTAAGTGTCTTAGAGTAATTTCGCATACTTAAGAGCACCGACAATTTGCCATCTCAGAATGAAAACGTTCTATAGCACACTGCGGCAAAATTTACAAAAGATACATCGGTAAAACCATCTATGCGGCGGGTAACTCGTAATTAGGGACCGGATTTTTATGTAATTACATATTCTATCCCTTTCAACCTAACCGTACATAAATAACAAATCTTTGCGAATCTTGTAATTACCATTAATATATTAAAATTTGATACTACATATGTTTACATATTTACCCCACATTACATATTATGGCTTGATATTACATAAATCTACATATTTAGGAGTTTTATTCGTTTCTACTTCTCTAAAAAGAAAAAAAATATATTCTGCTAGGGAAGTTTACAATTTGAAATACACAGATTTAAGAAACCTTTTTACCTACACAAGAAGGAATATATTTCGGGACGAAACATAACGTTCTTAGTTCCAGGAAGTAGTAGAGGCACTCACCCCATACCGCCCACTGTAAACATGAGTGAACAAAAGGCAACTTTTCTCATACACCTTGTATTGTAAAAATCACTCACAATGAGAAAGCAGCGTTGCATTCATATGGTGGAGTGGTACGAGGACGACAGGATTTGTCTCGAACTATGTAATTGTTCTGCATACGTCTTAACAAGCCGTTCCCATGAAATTTGCAACCTTGCTCACACTCTTCCTAATCCTTTCAGGGAAAACCCGTGTCAAGTCTGACATGAGCCGCAATAAAGTAGCCGACTTTTGAAAAGAAGCTGAAGTAAAGGCCCAAATTGGAAAGATGTTGAAAGATTTACATAAATAGCTTCTCAGGTTATTGCTTCAATTTAGTAGACCTATACGGAAATGGGATTTTCCGAGCAATTAGAAAGTAATGGATCTCGGCTGGAATAATTCTGTCCCTTCTGAATGAGACAGGAATGTCACTTTTCAAACGACAGTTTTTAAATGCCCATAGTTTGAGGTTTTAGTAGGTACTTTGTTTCTTACAGGGAGCAGCTAAAATGCATGTGTCCCACATTTCTTATTTTCTCCTAATCTTTTGTGTCTTTCATTTCACTCAGTTCCCTAGTTTTAGTACTTAGAGTATAAAGTGCAAGTGAGTTTATCTACTGCTTTTAACTAACTAAAATGGCCCCTGTATCTTCAACCCTAACGACAAAATAAAATCATGGATTGCAATGGACGAAGCTTTCACTACAGATGGAAAAATAGTAATGTGTCAAGTGTGCGGTAAAAAATTGTGTGCTCTATGAAATCACAACTGGAGAGTCTTACCTATCCTATACCTGCCAGATATTGATATTAAATATTTTCATGATTTTACATATTTTTGTGCATATTCAGCTTATTTTTCTTACATAAATATGTACATATTTCACACCTTGATATTACATAAAAATCCGGTCCCTAGTAATTACATATTGCATTCCTTTACTTGTAGGCTATTGAAAATGACAAATGTCGGCGATTTGTGGTTCTGATATGGTTATAGTTGAGTTTCATTTTACATATTCTTAGTAATATTACATATTTTACATATTATGCAAAGAATGTAACATTTTTATACATATATAGGCAATTATTGAGTTTTTATTTTTTTTATTAAATTCTTTTTATTTTCCAGAGTAAATTATTGATTTTTTTCACATATACTTGGACATATTATATCTTAACGTCCCTGTCCTATTACTCCGATTGGAGGGCCGCCTTTTGTTCTCATTATAGTACACGATGATGGTAAAGAGGGAGGGCTCGGAAACTAACGTTATGTTTTGTTCACAACTACAGAAAATTCTTCAATTTCTAAAGGTGGCTTAAGACAATAGTTCTTTTATATATAAAAAAAAAACAAACATAAAACTAGGGATTCCAACTCTTTGTCTGTAAAACATAATAGTTCGGAGTGCCTCAACTCTATACATTTGCACTAATGCTTTCTCAGAATCAAGGATGGTCAAGTGTGCCGGCCATTTAAGTAGATTACAAATTGAAAGTAGGCTATTAGCGAAGGGTTTGGGTCGGGTGTCAGGTAAATCAAAATAACATTTTGTGTGTCAAAGAAAAATATTTTTCTAGGAAATCTTAAGGCATAAAAAAAGCATAAATTGTGGCAGAGACAAATTGTATTTGCAAACTATACAATGAGATGGAAATGGCAAATCACTTTCCAGGCTGCATCCTCTCACTTCAACTGACCAGTTAAATTGTGACGACATTTTTGTGAATTCGTTGCATTTAAATAGTGATTTTAAATTACATATTTTATTAATACTACATATTTAATTACATATTTCCCAGACATTTACTACATTTTTATGTACATATTTCGTACTTTCATATTACATAAAAATCTGGGGCCTAATAATCACGTTCGCGCTGGGTTCGAAACGATCCTACTCTTGTTCCCATGTCTTTCCTTTGTTGTCTTTGTATTTTTCTTGTTATTTTATTCTCCTTCTCTACGTATTCCACTTGTTCTTGTATTTTCCTTGTTGTCCTTGTATTTCTCTTTTTGTCCTTTTATTCCCAATGTTCCGCATGTATTCACCTTGTTCTTGTTTTCGACATGTTCCTCAGTACTATGGATTTAAAAACAGCGAAATTAACACTAACACAAATATGGATAAATAAATAAATAAAAAATAAATAAATAAATAAAATAACATAAAGTATACTTGTTTATTTACAGGATCTCAAGTACGTATGGCGACCGCAGCAATAAGAAAGTCAGTAAATGACTTTGTTACGAAATCAACTGTACTCTCGCCACCCCATTCCACGAATCATAACATCATATACAGGTTGTTTCCGAGGTGGTGTTACAAACTTTCAGGGATGATGGCGAAGGGCACATGTATCAATTTGAGATCAGGAACCCTGGTCCGGAAATGACCGAGTCGAAAGTAACAAGCAAAAATAGCTGTGTGGAAATGAAATTATTTTATTCCTCTGTACACCTTATTCATGTGCCTTTATCTGTACATCTTACACATACTGTGTTCATCTGACGTTGTTTTCGTTGTCTACTTACAGTATTCCATTCAGTGCGCTGTCTGAAGGATGGGGACAGGAAGCTACACTAAAGCAATGCAGATAGCGTAATGCGTAACGGACATGGTCGGTCCTGATATGCACGTCTGTAGACAGCAGTGTATGTATACAAGTTGCAGTGTCCAGTCGATCAGTCCTAGTGGAATGGAGGAGTACACGAGAGCGGAATAAGCAGACCCGATTTTCGAATACGGATGAGCCAATAGGAACAGTAGACAAGCTCACAGACTGCATCGGGCCAAGTAGTACCCACGTAGCAGACATCCGGCCCATACCATTTTTCCACGACTGTTCCAAAGGTTAAAGGAAGGAGGACATGTGGTGCGAAATTACAATTCCATTCCCACACAACTATTTTTGCTTATAACTTTCGATTC